>NC_142110.1:40067386-40238219 GCF_056152115.1 Neolamprologus brichardi | reverse complement strand
AATGAATGGGGCCAAGTATCGTGAGATTTTGAGCCAAAACCTCCTTCCATCAGTGAGAACTTTGAAGATGAAACGAGGCTGGGTCTTCCAACATGACAATGATCCAAAACACACCGCCCGGGCAACAAAGGAGTGGCTCCGTAAGAAGCATTTGAAAGTCCTGGAGTGGCCTAGCCAGTCTCCAGACCTCAACCCCATAGAAAATCTGTGGCGGGAGTTGAAAGTCCGTGTTCCTCGGCGACAGCCCCAAAACATCACTGCTCTTGAGAAGATCTGCATGGAGGAATGGGCCAAAATACCAGCTACTGTGTGTGCAAACCTGGTAAAGACCTATAGTAAACGTTTGACCTCTGTTATTGCCAACAAAGGTTATGTTACAAAGTATTGAGTTGTATTTTTGTTATTGACCAAATACTTATTTTCCACCCTGATTTACGAATAAATTCTTTACAAATCCTACCATGTGAATTCATGGATTTTTTTTTCACATTCTGTCTCTCACAGTTGAAGTGTACCTCTGGTGCAAATTACTGACCTCTGTCATCATTTTAAGTGGGGGAACTTGCACAATCGGTGGCTGACTAAATACTTTTTTGCCCCACTGTATAGGAATCTTAAGCCTTGCTATGTCATTTTAAACTTGCATGCTGTACTTAATCAGTCCTGTAGTTTAACAGGTTTTCCTTTTCAACTTTTTTTCTGACTTACACAGTCTGCTTGTCAAGTTCAACAGTATCTAATACATTAACTTTTGAAAGCAACTGGAAAGCTGACAATTCATTTTCAACCCTATAATCTGTTTTACCTTCATGAAGATTAACATATTTCTTTCTTCTTTTTTTTTTTTTTTTGCATAACTGAGTGTTGATCTAGCTGCTAAGTTTATGGTGGCCCTGAGAAGCCAAACAGGCGGCAACTTAAGAAAACACCAGCAATAAGAAAAACGGTGCAAAAGCACACAAAACACAACGGAGATAGGTGGAAAAAAACAGAAAAGGAAAAACGAAAATGGAAATGGGAGAAAACAGATTTCCAAAAGCACAAGGGAAGTGTTTCTGGGGAGACAGAGTGTGTAATCTCATGATTCATATAATACTGATGATGGATTTTTAGGCTAATAGTTAGGCTAACACACTTCTCATCTTTCCTTACAAAACCGATAGATCCTCCACTTCTTTTAAGTGTCTCCCAGCACAATTCTTAGCATATTTTGGTTCCCGCACCTGGTCCGTCAGGTTATTGTCTCCCCAGAAACACTTCCTTGTGCTTTTGGAAATCTGTTTTCTTCTATTTCCGTTGTGTTTTGTGTGCTTTTGCAGTGTTTTTCTTATTGCTGGTGTTTTCTGCAGTCCGTTTGGCTTCTCAGGGTCACCGTATAAGTTGCTGTTAAGGGTTGTTCTCATGCGTACAAATGTTTACATCTCAGTTTAATGTTTGGAAAAATTGCATGCACAATGTCAGATAAAGAATTGATTATTTTAACTGAGAAGTAAGTCATATTTCAAGCAAAAAATGGCACACATGATATGTCCTTATTCTATTTTTTTTGTTTTGTTTGTATATAATATAAACTTTGGAATTGGATCATTAGAGGATATTTTACTTTGTGTCGCTATCTAGATAAATGGTAAAAACAAAATCTTCCAGCTAATGGCAAAACTATGATTTCAAAATATTTGCTTATTAACGTGAAGTATTTTATTGGTGATTTTGTTTTTTCTTCTTCTCAGGCAAGCCGGTGATGATCATCACAGAATACATGGAGAATGGCTCATTGGACACTTTTCTCAAGGTAAAATATACAGGAGAAGGGTCTGAGAGAAGAAATACTTAAAAAAGGACCCTGGATAAAATACAAACCCACTCTGATTCTCCAAAAATCTTTTTTAAGCAGAATTATATCATCTCAGTTTTAGTGTTGTCTGTAACATCTCAATGGACTGAAGGATGCTGGAAACAGACAGTGGTGCACACATTGAGACAACAGTGGTTCATAACAGAAAGATGGCAGTTAAAGCAGTAACAGCTTTTAAGCAGAAAACAGATACAGATGTGTTCAGGCGATGGAAGTAATATTTCTAATAATAATGTATTTTGTATAGCACTTTTCAAAACATAGAGTTAAAAAGCGCTTCACAGTTCAATTAAAAGCCACAAATTGAAGATAAGTATACATGTTCAAACATGCAGACACAGGCATACGGTCAGGATTTCGTTTCAACATACATGCAAAAAAGTCGCACATTATGGCAAAAAATTAAAAGTTTAAAATTAAAGGAACACTAACCTATACACATTAGTTATCAGTAGTCATTTTAAACAAATAAGAGTCGCCTGACCTGACTGACTGAGGAAGTCTGTTTCACAGTTTGGGTGCAACAACCTCAAAAGCACGGTCAGCTCTGGTTTTAAAATCAGAACAAAAGACAGTTAGGAGACCCTGGTTAGACAACTGAAGAGGCCAGCTGCATTGATAAGGTCAAGGAAGGAAGATAACATGATGAGAAACACAAAATAGTAGTGAATAATCAGAGAATCTGAGTTCATCTGCATGGGGCAGATTTAAGGCACATTTAAATATTGAAATGCTTTCTCACCTTTACTATGACACAGATCACCTCACCAGAATATATAAAGTCACTAAGCCTTCAGAGTTGGAATAATGCCTTTCCTGCGTAAATGAAAGTACTGCCTTCATCGCGAGTAGAATGTGGAATTTAATGAAGAGGCAGGCTGAAATAAATATTCCCTCTTCAGACCACTTAACAGTCTGTTCACTGCCTACAGTGGCACAACTCTCAGGTAGCAGACAAGTCTAATTCCTGCATGAGAAAAACTATAAATTTTTTCAAGAGTCTTGCTAATGAAGAGATGAAATACATAAGATTCAATCAGTATTCAGCACTGAAGATAGTTAAAGTGTTTTTTTTAAAACAAAAAAAAAAACAAAAAAACAACAACAACAACGGAGGAAAGGGGAGAGTAAAATGCTTCTGGTTTGAGGTGTTGGTTTACTTGCTTGAAAGGCATTGCAGACAGGAACAATCAGAAATCTCATCTGAAGGGAATGATCTCATTTTGGCTGCATGGAAAAGGGGGATGCTGTGAGACAAAAATACAGATAAGTGTGTGTTACAGAGCTGTGGTGAGTGAAAACTGCTGATATGACTGTCCTGTGTGTCATGGGGAATAAACCTGAATGGCAAAGGGGAAGCAGGGAAGATGGGCCACTAGCAGACGGTGCAGCACAGAAAACCCTTAGAAGTAATTACATGGATGGCTGGTGTACTGAGGCCAGTATAAATGACACAGCTATTTGAAAACCAGAGGCTGGACTGGGTCCTGGATTAGCTGTCACAGCTATGGACAATGTACTGTGAGGCTACTAACTCACATCTTTGGCTTAACATCTCATTTCACATGTAAGTGGGATGTTCTGCTGCGAGTGGATAGAAAAAACTATTTGTTGAAACTGTGAGCTGCATGTCTGCTGTCAAAATGTGAAGAGTGGATGAGGGGAATGTTGATAGTTTACATTTGGATTGGAAGGAGCAAAAGCTTAAACTAACAATGAGAGCCTACCAATGAGAGGGGAAAAAGCTAAGAGGAAATCTAGTGAAAGAGTCTTCCATACCAGGGAAAAAGCCATCACTGTGTATGCAGTTTTCAATATTAGCTTAATTACTAAGTGGTAAGGTAACTTGTCATCCAATGCTGTTGCTTGAATTATTTCTTTGGCAAAAAGCGTGCTTCATTTTTCTCACATTTTGAACAACCGATTTAGCATCGTTCTTCTATACAGATTGGAAGAGTAGCAGAAAGGTTAAGTCAGGTATTGCAGGGAGGAAGGGGAAAGATGAATTACTTGGGGAGACACGCGTCTGTACAGGAGACAGTCATTTCATAAAACATGATGTGATTCAAGGCAGCAGGGTGACACTGAACCCTGGGCAGGAATCATGGAAATATTAATGCTTTAGGTCATTTCATAGAGCAGGAGGTCTGACTTGAAGTGCATAGTTGATTGGATGACCATCACTGACACTTATAGAGGGAAAATGGTCAGCTCCAGAGCTAAATACTAGAAATATAAATGTAAATTATGTGTATTTTCAGAGTAAAGTGCTTATGGATATTCTCTATAATTATCACATAAAACTAGAGCATTAGGGTTAGATAAGCTGACTTGCCTTGCTGACACAATATGGTAATCAGATCTGTATTGATCAGTGGTTATGTGGCTACAACCAAACCAATACTGGAGAATATATTTCAGCTTTTAATCTTTCTTCCTGCTTCACGATCCACAACCTGTGCTGTTGGTTGGTAGCTGTTAGAGAAAAACAGAAAAAGTAATCCCAACATTTGCTGCAGTGGCACCATAACAGCCATCGGCAAAATCCAGGGGGAGAAGCTGAAAAGGAGCCTTTTCCCATCTTTCTTTATATTATCTTGTCCCTCTTGGGGGGACACTCCCACTGGGTTTAAATCTGGGACTCTCCACCATTTGACCCTGGAACTGAAGAAGCTTCTCAGATGAGAGGTGAAACGTCTTCAAGCAACTTAAAGAAGTCCAGGCGCTTTTCTTTCCAAGCTCCTTAGACTACGATGACCTGGATGACTGAGAACCTTCACAGACACATATAGAGTTACACTATCCTGTCCTGTCTGGCAGCTTTTATAAGGCCAGCTCTATAAACTCTCTATAGGCCCCTTTTTTAAGGTTTATCTGTTTATGTCTTCATTTCTATTCATGTTATTTTTTGTTAATACATTATATGTGGTACATCGTATATGATACATTATAGACTAGATTTATTTACACTATATTCAATTGTTTAGATAAAGATACCAAAGCAAATTATTAAGAATGTCTTTCCACCTTTGTCCCTTCTTTCTACATAGAAAAATGATGGCCAGTTTACTGTAATCCAGCTGGTTGGTATGCTGCGTGGGATTGCATCTGGCATGAGGTATAAAGAAAACCAACAAACACACTGTGTTTTCGAACTCATTAACGTGCAGTGTTTGTGTTTAACCCTTCTTCTCTTTGTGTTGACAAATGTAGATACTTGTCTGACATGGGCTATGTCCACCGTGATCTAGCGGCTCGTAACATCCTGGTCAACAGTAACCTTGTGTGTAAAGTGTCTGATTTTGGTCTATCCCGAGTCCTGGAAGATGATCCGGAGGCTGCATATACCACACGGGTAAAGCTGCACAAATTTCTGAAGCCAGTGGTAATTACATATCTTAAAGTTGTTTGTCAGGCTAACTGCCCAAAGTCTGTTCAATTTAAATTATATAAGACTGTAATATATATCAGAGCAAAGATATTTAAAAGGTGCATGCAAGCGAGTAGCATTCACTTAACTTTCTTTTGATCAACTAATAAATTAATCACCTGACTGCCTCAGTGTGGGTGTTAGGGAAGAGGGCAGCACACTGTTGTCTTTAAAGTTATTTACATTTAATATGGGTTGTGTCAGAGCATGACTCTGCCTTATCAAACTTTGGATTAAATGAAAAACTGACACACAAAATAGTCTTCCCACTAAATACACACCTAGACACTTTAACTAACACACACTGACACACACACACACAGAGACAACAGCAGCAGGCCTTAAATTGAGCTGTATATCCCAGGCTGAGTGGCGTTCTGTCAGCCAGAGATGGCCTGCTTCCTGCTGGAGGAGGTCCAATTAGTACTCAGCTCAGTCTCTGCAACACTCAATTAGCACTGAGTCTTGCTGCCTTAGTGCCAAATATCCTGTCACTCACCTCTCACTGCCAGGCTACATCTCTTCTTGCTCTCTCTCTCTATCACTGTCTGGGTCTCCTTCCCTGACAGAGCAGTGAGAATAACATAATTCACACCCTTCAAATAATCAGAGCTTGAGATATCCTGCTGCTGTGTTCAT
This sequence comes from Neolamprologus brichardi, assembly GCF_056152115.1. Lineage (NCBI taxonomy): Eukaryota > Metazoa > Chordata > Actinopteri > Cichliformes > Cichlidae > Neolamprologus > Neolamprologus brichardi. The sequence continues at coordinate 40,232,295 of NC_142110.1, read as the reverse complement.
CAATACTGCATCAAGCTAATTTCACTACTCAGCAGCTGAAAACACACTTTCCTGTGGAACTCAGCAGTCTTTCTGTGAACTTTTTTTTTTTATATTTGCAATGAAAGCATGATAATGAAGATGAGTAAAAAATAGAGGAATCACAGGGCCCCCGACAGTTAGGATAGGGAATTTGTATAAGAAAGTGAAACTTGGTATCATGAATGTGTTCCTAAATTGGTATCCATTAGGGGAAATTTGGATTGGACCACATGCGGAAGAAGTGTCTCAATTAAGGTCTGTTCTTGGTTTCCATCCTCATGATACAAAAGATGAAAATGTTGAATGACGGCAGCTGTATTTACTGCTGTAGCTCTGGACAAGCGTAGCTCGAGTCTATTTATTTATGTGAACATATCAGATTTCTTCATAATAAAGCGGCACAACACACGAAAATTTGAGGTTATATTTTCCAAGCCCGAGGTTCCTTTAAATGCCTCAATGTGTTTGGATCATCTGGTAAACACTGTATTTTGTTACAGGGCGGAAAGATTCCCATTCGCTGGACGGCTCCAGAAGCAATTGCATACAGGAAGTTCACCTCGGCTAGTGATGTGTGGAGTTATGGGATTGTCATGTGGGAAGTGATGTCATACGGAGAGAGGCCCTACTGGGAGATGTCCAATCAAGACGTACGTTTTTAAGACATTTTAAGGAAAAGTTAGTTTTCTTTAATCTTGTGAGTAATGCATGTAGTATTTGCTGGATTTTACAACTGCAGTCGTATCAGATGGTGATGCGTGAGCTTGCAGTACTTGATTCATCACCACACACATGCATCAATTTCCCACCCACCCACTCACGCAGGCAACATATGCACGCACAGCCCTCCAGTGACCTCTCCAACTCCTACTTCAGACTCCACCCTCCTTTTGGTTGTTAGGCTGTCTGTCTCGGATCTAGAGAGGGGGAGGAGAGGAGGATGAGAAGGAGAGGAGAGGAGAAGACGTTTGATGTTAAATTGAAAGCGTTATGCTGGATTTTCTCTGATCTGCACAAGAAAGTGCAGGCTCTCACACTCTCTTTCTCTCAGCTATCACCTTCTGTTGCCCACTGTCTCCTCTTCCTTCTCACTTCTTTGTCTTGTCCCTTTTTTTGTCTCTACAAAATGCACTTTTTTGCGTCTTGTCCGCCCTCTCTTTCTTCCCCCACTTCGTCTCTCATTCCCTTCCTCTGATCTTTCCTCCCTGCCAGTCAGTTTTTCTACCCCCTCAGCACGCAGTGATTTGCTGCTGTGCTTCTCTCTTATGCTTGAGTGCAAGAGTACATATGCATGCGCTTTAATACATGCAAGCGTATTGGAGTGCCATCACATCTGTCTTCTGTGTGAATTTGACACAAGTAAAGGCTGTCATAAACTCAACAAATCAATTCCCTGTAGTGTCTTGCACTGGCAGAACTAGGCTGAAAACTGCAGCCTGCTTTCCACTGCAGGGTCTAACGGAGGGAGCTAAGGTTTATTTATTATTCATCCAATTCAATTTCCCCCACCAAAACATTTCTGTGATTCAGTACTGCATCCTGTTACTTGCAGAAATGATTAACGGGGTTATGAGGCACGTGAAATAAACAACGTTGCGTTAATGTTGTGTTATTTTGCTGGATTCACACAGGGCATTGGTGTTGGGTTGCTAACTTCATGGATATTTGAGTATAAGGTCAGGTAGAGAGCAAGCACATCCCTCAAGCAAGTATCAGAATTCAGGATCTTGCTCAGGAGAACTCAATTTGAAAGTAATCTTGCCTTGCTGAAGTGTGTCATGGTTCTGCCTTTAAAAAAATATTGCAGGATACACCAAACAGGATGTACCCTCTGCATACTTCAATATATATCCATGTTATAGATTTTCATTTTATAGTCGCTTTGGAGTCTTATTTCCTCAGGGACAGCATACCAGAATCTTTTGAATAAACCTGATTATGGTGTTTTGAAATCCTTGTGCCTTTTACATGCTCAGTGCAATAAGAACAGAAACTGAGAGCATAAAAACAGCAAACTAAATCTCAGTTACTAAAAAAAAGACACAAGGACAAAAGTTTCAGCAGCAGTACAGGAGTGCGCATGGGCACAAAGTGGCACAGTGTTAATTATATTAATGCCATCAGCAAACACAGTAAGTGATAACAGAGAATAAATTACAAGTGATACTATGGTAGTAATACTAATCCTTCCATCTTGTAAAGAACAGATGAGAAGGTATAAAATTATAGTATTATAGAGTGTTAATGTTGTTAATGTGTAGTTGTTCTTTGTTGCTTTTTTTGCTCTTTTGGGTTTTTTTCAGTGTTTGAACTATCAGAACAGATGGGAGTTGGATAATCTAATAGCCACAGGTAGAAAGGATCTGCTGTAGTGCTCAGTCCTGCACCTTGGGACAATGAGCCTTTTCCTCTGTGTGCTGTGGTGAGCAATCAGAGAGGAATGTATAGTGGGATGGATTGTACATAATGCTGAGGAGTTTCTTTAGCAACCTCCTTTCAGACACATGACATCAGCTGTTTTCACCCTGCTGCCCCAACACACTGCCATATAGTCAAACGTCCCACCTTAGAGTGACAAAACATAGACAGCATGGGCATTTGGCATTGCAGGACCTAAGCCTCCTAAGAAGATACAGGCAACTCTGGACCCTTCTTAAAGACAATATCTGTGTTCCTGTACAAGTCGAGTTAGCTGTTTATGTGTAGTCCTAGGGATTCATCCGTCACCCCAACATCTGTTCCCCTGATGATGATGATAGGGGAGGGAGGAATAAACTGCTTCCTAAACTCTACAATCAGACAATAATCACGAAGTTAAAGCAACCTTTAGTTATCCTTCTGGCATAGATGATTGAAATTTACCTTTTGCTCTTACAGTATAACTGTTTGTACATTATACACAGGTTTGTTTTTTGTTTGTTTGCTTTTTTAAAGCTAACCTGCCTGTCTTTTTTCATCTCTCTATCTGAAGGTAATAAAAGCAGTGGAGGAAAGCTATAGGTTGCCAGGTCCTATGGACTGTCCTGAGGCCCTGTACCACCTTATGATGGACTGCTGGCAGCGAGAACGCAGCAACCGTCCCAAGTTTGATGAGATTGTTTGCCTGCTAGACAAATTCATCCGGAACCCCAGCTCGTTAAAAAAGCTCGTCAACTCCTCACACAGGTAGGATGTAACACTGTACTTTGCACACCATTTAAAATATATATTAGTTATAGTTTATTCCACAAGCACACACACATACAGATGATATCATCTAAATGGCTGGTGTTATTGTCTTTGTTAAGAAATGATGTTAGCTTTCTATTAAACATTTCTAAACACTTATTGATGATGCTTCTGCTTCTTGGCTCTTAAAAATGAAGTGTATTCATTTACACATTCATTTTTAAGCAAATTAGGCTCAGCACTCTAAGCTAATAGACTTCATCTTTCAAGATAAAATGTAAATAGAGTCTTACTGAAGTCCTGTGTAGCAGCATAGTTAAAACGTAGTCTTTGGCTGCTGCACACTAGCAATAAAGAGCAGAGAAATGAAGTGGCTTAATTTTCTTAGAATGAAGCATTAGTCTGAAATGTAGTCAGTGGGGTGTCCTTTGATTGTCGTTACATTTGAACATTCAGTTAGTATTTCCTCTCCATGTATGTGCAATGCATTAGTACATAATGGTATGAAATGGCAATAATTGCTCTGAAGCAGACATTTATGCAGACACTTCATTATGTTATTTTCTTTGCGGAGATAATGAAATAATGGTAGATCTTTTGTTTTCCTCTTTCTTTTTGTACACACACACAAACACACACTGGAACGCATTTAATAAAGCAACACCTTATCTAACAGCCATACAATGACATATGACGGGCGTCAAGATTAAAATGACTCAAGCTATGCTTGTCCTTTTCTCACACCACACGCCTCTTCTAGTTATAGTGTGGAGAATGTTGTTAGTTGGCATAAATATTTCTGTTAGATAAGAGAGAGAGCCTTATTTGTAAGCATGAAGAGTGAGCCAAATGACAAAGACTTTTGAGTGGACCACATTTGCAGTTGTGTAATGGTGCATAAATAGCTTCATGAAGACTCATCTTCAAACATTTTGCTTTCTCTTTACCTGTTTTCCCACGTTCCAGAGTTTCCAACCTGTTAGTGGAGCATGCCAGCGTAGAAGGGAACTGTAGCACTCGAAGCCAGACTGTAGGAGAGTGGCTTGACTCCATCAAGATGGGACGTTACACTGAACTGTTTATGGAAGGAGGTTACTCTTCACTGGAAACAGTGGCTCAGATGACATCAGAGTAAGAGTCTTATGCACATGCACACATACATATAAATGCATAGGTGTTAGGACGTCTACCTTAAGGTGTAGTTTCATTCCCCCTGGTTTTAATATAAATCATTTGTAAGGCATTAACATGGGTTTTATCGCTGTCCACTGGGTATTTACAAGTGGACACTTCAGAGTATGTCAGTTCATCTACAGGATTAGAATGTATCTTTGAGTTACATCAGTGACCAGTTGTCATTGAATCTAATATATCTGTCATTTGTATCCAGTTGTTTCTTTACTGGTGAGAAGCAGCAAAGCACTTCATGTGCCTATTCTGCTATAGTTATAAGTTATAAGAAGAAAACAAGATTAGGTCTATTCATTGGCATGTTTCAGGAAAAACCCAGTCAAACATGCCAAACATGCTTGAAACACATCTTGGTGATATATGTCTGTTTACACTTGAGTATTATGCCAGTAGTGCATAAACAATTACCTACAGATTGTGCGTACACAGAAGACACTGTGGTCCAGTACTGAGCCCAGTCCAAATCCCATATTGTTTGAGCGATCTGATTTTAATGCATTGTCAGTGTATACTGGGGTCTATTCACTCATGTCCTTAGCTGGATTGAAAGACCATGTTAATGCCAGGTTTAAACAGTATCACAGATGTTTTTCCCTAGACCATTTAATGTAATGAACACTCTAATGAACACACAAAGTGGTGTGAAGGTTATCTACAGTGCTTAACAAATTTATTAGACCATCACCCAATGTAAGTTTTATTTCAGTGCTGCCCTAAATGAAAGGTATTCATAATTACCCACATTTATGTATGTTTCTGCAGAAGCTCTATAATCAAAATTATATTTTTAATGCTAAGCTATAATTATTGTTGTTTTCCATTCATTTTCAAATTTAGTGTAAAGCATATTATAGTAAAGCCAAATTACAGTTCTTTACTTGCATTCCTGAACAGGAAAGTTTATTTTCAGCACTTGAATTTTAGGCTTGGTTATTTTCTGATCTCTCAGAGAAAAGTGTGCCGGTTCAAATTTGGTTATAAAAATGTGAGTTCAGTTTGTTATTTGCCTAAAACTTTTTTTAAACATGTTTTTGATAGATTTCTAAAATATTTGTGTTTTCTCATTTTTATTACAGGGGGTCTAATAAATTTGGTAAGCACTGCATTACAAGATTGCAAGTCTGTGCAAATACTTCAAAATGCTTTTTTCTCTTCATTGAACTAAGCGTTCATATAAAGATAATATAACTACAGAAGATTGGTAAAAATGTCATCTATAACTCGAGGACGATTGAGAAATTGGTTTAACAGCAAAATCTCTTTAGTCAGTGTGTATCCAAAAGCCCAAACACACAATAATTTCTAACTTACAAAAAAGACTGGTTATCACATTCATTAAAAATGAATTTATTTATGTAAGTAATCCAAAATGCAGGCTTATTTTTAACAACTTTCTCATGCATTGCCTTATTTGTTAGCAGAATGCTTAAATATAGTGCCCTGTTTTCTGTGTGCTGTTTTTCAGGGATTTGCGAAGAGTAGGAGTGAACTTGGCTGGACACCAGAAAAAAATTATTACTAGCATTCAGGAGATGAGGGTCCATATGAACAGCACCAACTCTACTGTAAACATATGATGTGAAATACAAACATACAGACACATGCACACTCGTACACTCGCACACAAACACAGAAATACAATATATGGACCTACTATGTACTGGACCTAGAGTGGCTTAGCACTTTCTGTGGACGAGGATACCCAGTGTTCTACCGATCTAAACTGGAGGATCCACATTTTGTTGGTTCCTGTGTGTGGAGTTTGCGTTGGTGTCATTGGGAATATTGGATATTGCAGCACTAAAACCAAACTGAACTGGACTGAGTGGTGCTACTTGGAGGGATGATGATGGTGAGCTAAATATGAACTTAAGTAATGATTTTACTTTAATTATTCAATTATATGACTCTGGGGATCCTCTTGGCACTGTTTTGGATTCCTAAAACACAGACAGCAGATCTAACTCTGAGAGCAACCATAAAGTTTTTGGCTGTAGTTTTTGGAGTTTATACACTGGGCTCGAAGGGAACTTTTTCAACCTGTCTCAGGTGAGCTGAGCCCCGTGGAACAAAAAAAGTACTTGCTGATTCTTTGGCAACTTTCTCCATCGAGATTACCGTTCCATCAGGTTTCACTGAATTCATTTCCATATATTGAACCATTATCATTATTTAAATTAATGTCAATATTTGCTTTGACATGCTGATGTGCTTGTGGTTTTGATTTTTACCCATTTCTACCACATCTTCATGTGCAAAACTAAAGCTAAAATCTATTTTAATCATCCATATTCATATTCACTGTCATTTACTTAATTATCTTCCAAAGCAATGAAAGACAAGAATAGATACTTGACCTTTGCTGTTTTAAAATGCTAGATCTTAAGAATGGTTCTTACAGAGCCTAAAAAAGAGAAGTGAAAACAAACAAAAGACATGAGGATTTACACTTAAATATACTCTCTACAGCTGTTCTTCTGGGTGAATGTATAGCACTGCTACAATGTGGCAATAAAACCATTCTAGTCCTTAAAACCAGCTTCTGAATGAGGCCACTGATTGTATGTTATTCAGCTGGCTTTGCTCTATGTGTAAGACCTTTCACTTACAGTGAAGTTACTACAAAGCAATGCATATTTTAATTGTAAACTGTTCTATTAGCTGAAAGATTCACACATATTTTAGTGAAATATTCACTCAGATTGCAGGCAAGCAGCACATGGAACACTGAAATCGCTTAAAAACCTTCACTTCAAAGTCTAGGAGAAGATTTTGCTGAGATTCAAAAGAAGCATTTGCTTATTCATGAGTAAATCTTTCATCCAGATTTCAAATAACCTTAAGGTAGGATCCACACTGGAACTGGACATTTTTAATTTGACATCCATTCATCAATCGCGCATTTTCAAATTAAAACTTCACTCCATGTTTAAATGTGGTTCCAGTAGAATACAACTGGAACAAACTGACACTCGTCAAAGGTTCATTCAATCCTGATGGAACATTTGTTCATGTAATAATGGAACTGCCATTCAGATTCTCATGGAAGGGATCACAAAGATTCTAACAAGACTGTTTACTGGTATTCTAATGGAACATTTTCCTCAGATTTTAAGGGAACTTCTACAAGGATTTCAATGCAGCCTTCTGTCAAGAGTGCACTCGGATCTTCATCAAGCCTTCACTTAGAACCAACAAACTTCAGGTACCGCAGAAACCCATCAGCAATCTGTTCAGTTTACCATGCCGCAGAGAATCTCTCACACGCATGTTTGCAACACCACAATAAACCTCACTCTAACAGGACTGCTGAAAATAAGGAGGCAATATTCATCTACTTGATAATCGTTTATTTATTTCTACTTGTTTGAAAAAAGAGCAAAAGTTATGTGGACAGTTTGTGTTTTATAATAATACTCTCTCTTGGACTACTGAGCAGCTTTGCCTACATGTCTTTCATGTATATAATGTATTATATATTTAAAGCAGGGAGCATTGTTCTTCTGTCTGCTATCATGTGGACAAGTGGATATTGACCAGTCATCTCAGAGTAGAACACATTAGTAAATAGTGACAGATATTCTGAATCGGCATTCCTGCTACATAGACCTGGGCCGCTATCAAGTGGGGGCAACCAGCACACCTGTCCCCAGATAAGGGTCCCCAGAAGGGTATGCAAAAGAGCAAATATTTATCTTATGTTGTTGGTGATTATGTTTCATTTTACATTTTTTTTGGTGCAAGACCTAGAAATATTTTTCAGTGGCCCTAAATGAGAGCAGCAAGAAAAGCTTTGTTGACACTAGAAGTAGATGAGAATTATGAACAGGGACTGATGGATTTCTGGTGTATTGTATGGTATAAACATATACAATGATGTCAATGATCAAGCCCTTGCTTTACTTCTCTTTGGTATGGTATGTTATACGTAGATTGCTACTCAGTGCTTTATTGCTAAAACTTGACCTTTTTTCACTGCATTGTTCACCTAAAGAGAAGCTACGTTCTCACATTATATCTGTGCTCTCTGCAGATAACATGCTTATATTTGTATCAGTTAGTGTACTGCTAGTGTTGGGATATACAGATGGAAATGCAATGAGATTGTAGAAGTAGTTTTTGGGGTTTTTTTGTTTTTTTTCAAGAGGTGTTATCACCTGACTGTATGAAAGGTATAGAAAAGCACACAAGAAGAATGTAAAGGTTTTAAAGGGGCATTTCACTTTTTCAAAGAACATGCTTTCACTTTGAAACACTCAGACCCCCGACAGAGTTCAAGATGAGTAAAAGGGATAAGTCCTTAATGGTGGTAAGGACCCTCTTAGGTAATGGCATTTAAGCTTTTCCACCTGCTGTCAAGATCAAACTTCTTGACTGCTTTCATAAAAGATTGTAAAGTGGGGAATGGTCACAGGTTAATATTCTATATTATTATGTGTTTCTGAAAGTCATAGTGTTCTAACAGAGTGAAAGTCTGGTACAAGATAAATATCTGCATAGCCTCTTTAGTCTATATACTTGGCTTGTACATTGATAAACTATGTTGCTATGTTGCATTTTTATTATTGGGGAACTGTATGCATTTAGTGATGAGAAGCATTTAACAGCAACATTTGGCAGTAAAACTTGCATCCATGCCTATGTAGATTATTGTGGCTGTGCAGGTATTTAATTCAGCAGGGGAAGGCATCAGTAACATGGTGCAAAATATAAGGCATGTACTGTACAGCGAAAGCAGTTGTGTTGGGCAGTTTTTATTTACGACCCAGCGAGTTATAAGGCTTCCTCAGTCTCACAAATACTGCTTTTAGTTTGGGTTTCGCAGTGTTTTGACCCTTCCTAGTTGTCATGTTATTGGCTTTTTACAACCACCCTTTCAGCTTACTGTAATTTTCAAACTAAAATTTATGCTTGGGGCATGAAAAATTAGTAAATACGACACCCTTATAAGTGCCTCTCATCTTTTGAGCACCGTTATTTACTCCCCTGCCAAAATGCTATGCCCCAGCTGTTCAACTTTCTATACATGTTTGCCAACAACGTCTACAGGCAATAAGAAGAATGTCAGATAATATGCTTGTTGGAACTAATTTAATTTGCACTTTATGAGAATTCTGTTGCCCTTTGTTTGACTAAAATATCAATAGGTGACTGACATGTTACTGTCAGCAAGTGTATCCTTATTATTTACTATTTAATTATTAGAATTACTGTGTTCCCTTCATACTCCCATTGGGCCCCATGGCGTAATTTTTTTACAGTTAAGCACAAGAATTAATCATATTTGTAATACAAATCAAAGTTATATGAGCATCATTGATGTAGAGCACCATATTTTCTAGTGTATGGCACAACATTACACTTTCATGATGTAAACACAGGGTTTGACAGGCAACTTTTAGAATAAAGGGGAATTATTGGCTTTTTAACAAGAAGTCAACAGAGCACTAAGCCTTGATGTCAAGGCCTCAGCCAGTCTTGACAGCCTTTTAGCATCAACACTGTTAATTCCAAAAGTGTGAGAACAGGTATTGATTTCTTGGCATTGCAAACCATAGTAAATATACAGTCAAGCTAATTATATGCTCTGCTCAAAATATCAAATCATCAATTCAAATACTTTATTCTCAGCACTTTTTCCAATAGCATGACTTTATCTTTTGCTCACATTTAGCCAAGAAAAAAAAAGAAAGCACAACAAACCAGCAAATACTAAAGATTTATGTGGTTTTACTCTTCAGTAACTGTCAGCTGAAACTCCGTCAGCCATGCAGTGTTTATGCAGGAGACAAAATTGCTGCGTCAAATTACACAAGACAACCGGTCTTATGTAACATCTTTGTTGTTTGAGTTTCAGAAGAGGTAATCTAAGTTAGTCACACTGGTCCAGGCAGAAATGTCCATTAGAAGTTGTTGCACTCATACATGAGTTTTGGGGGGGTTTATTCCAAAATTACAGCGCCGCATAAACCAGTAGATACCAGTTTTACTGGATTCTATAAAAGACCCAAAAGCAATATGTGACCTGACATTATTTGCAAATTAAATTTTTGCATACACAAATGCATGGGAATGTAACAACAACAAAAGGTTGCACTAACTGATTAAGGTTTTGGGGGGGGGGGGGGGGGGGGGGGGGTTGTCAGAGGTGAACATACTGAAAATAGGTTTAGGAGTCCTTGAAAGTGAGTTGAATTGTATCAGGGCCCACAGTTCTAGCATTCTTCCATTACTACTATTAATATTAATATTACTACTATTTTTGATTAGTTGTTTCAGCATTTCTTATACTTTGGAGCAACTGTGCAAATAAAGTCAAAGACTTTGTACAACTTATTTTTGGTTTGAAGGATGTTTGGAATAAGCTTGAACTTATTCCACTTCTTTAGTGGGCTTCATCTTAGCAACAACTGATGAGGTGCATAGATTTGTATTTTGTGCCATATAGAAAACCACACTGACGGGGGAAAAATGTCTCTTAAAGACTAATGTGGGTCAATAAAATTACAATTGTAATTCGAGACCACAGCATTTGCCTGTTGAGTAACATTTTTGAGAAAAAGCAATTCTTCAAATGCATATTTGCAGTGGGACAAACACTGTTTCCAACGGCACTGTCTACTTGCATTTGTGTTTTTAACTTCTCAGGAAGTGGAAAATAGGTACATTTATTTGATTATCACGTATTTGATCTGAGAAATGATGTGCAGCTTTCACAAAGTGTTAACATACAAAACAAGTATGTGATTAATCAATTGTCCCCAGCTCAAATGTAATTATTTTATCAGTTCACACATACAGTTTTAAGCGACTGAGTAACAAATTCATTGTGATTTATTGAAAGCACAGTAAAAATACTCAGCTACTGATGTGCTATTGGTTTGTTTTTGAGACTGTCATGTATTATGTTTGTGTTGATGTTTTTGTAGTGTGTTATCAAATCTATATTTTTGCAATAAAACATGAGTAAAATCAACTCTTGTTGTAACAATCATTATCTGTCGACCACACACAGGCACTACACATTACAATAATTATTAATAATTGTTTTATATTTTATGCTTTCCTCCTGCACTGCAGTGATTTGTTTGTGACCTCACAGGAAAAAGCAGTGCCATCATATTATGTTACACCTTCAGAATGACTGAAAGTAACTGTAGCGATATCATCCAAGAAAAATTTTTGAATTTTGGAACTGAGTTTTTAGATTGTGCATAACTTTAGTGAACAATGAGGCCAAAATTTAATATACAGTGATGTGCAAAAGTAAGTACAAAACACTTGTAGAAACGCCTTCAGCAGTAATAACCTGAATCTTTTCTGTATGACTTCTGTCACATCATTGTGTGAGGTTCACAGATATTCATTTATTCAGCTCTCAAAGAATTAAGCCAGTTATGAAGGCGATAATGGATATAACCTGGTGCTAGCAAAGTAAAAGGTGGTGTCCAGTGAGAATATAAATCTTTCATATTATCTCGTTTTATATTTTTCAATTTTGACTAGAGATGGACCGATTCGATACTGACCTAAATTACTGGATCGGATATCAGAGAGAAATAAAAAATGTAATCCGATACATTAAATATCACAAAAGCACTGCACAAAACTTGCGACATGGCGTAACTCAGCTCATAACCTTAGCCGTTGGAGCAGTATGTCACGTGATAAAGCGGCTGTGGCGTGCCAGACCTGTCCACGGTCTGGTTGAGCATTTGGAGCCTCGCTACCAAACCGGCATTTCATCTCAGAGAAAGGTTTCCCAGAGAGAAGTAAAGCAAGTGTGTAAGTTCATCTCTGAATGTTTGTAAAGCATCCCCACGTTAAGCTTAACAACCGATTTATGGAGCGACTGCTTCTTCTCTCTCTCTCCCTCTCCTGCTGCTACTTCAATCATGAAACTGATCAATGATCAGCTGATCGGCTTTTCTGTCGCGACTCCCGTCTCTCTCGTTTGTTTATCGCTCACTTTGCGCCAGAAAGAGGAAACCAGCAGATAAACAACAGCAGCACGTTTAAGCTTGATAAGCTGTTGTTAGAATTTATTCAATATTACTTTCTACACCAGGATCTTTTTCTAAGTAGCTGACGGCTGGTAACTGTGCAGGGGCGGATCTAGCAAAATTTTGCCAGGGGGCCAGGTAGGGCATTAACAGGGAAGGGGGAGGGGGGGTGGCAAAAAGACATACTTTTCTTTCTAATTGTCATGTCTAGCTTTTAATAAATAATTATCTGAATCTTACAACCAAAGTTTTCATCTGATGTAAAATGTATAGAAGTCCATTATTGTATATCAGAACTATTAAGTCAAATTTATAACATAGTAAGCTATACTACTTTTTCCTTTGGGAAGATACCATCTGTGCAGTCTGCAATTCTGATGAAGAAAGATATAGAATCTATTTAATTATTGTAGAAAAATAATTGATTTCTGTGCATTTTTTTTTCTCTTTACACGTGCATTAAATTAAAGTCAATTACGTCAATTAAGCATTGTGAGGCGGAGGGCAGGGGGTGGTTCCCTATTTTTTTCTTTTTGCTGGGAGTTGGCAACCCTATTAGTTAGGTTGCTTAATATTTCCACTAAGTGCTCTTTAAAATACCAGAATAGGGAGGATGGTGTAGGTTTAAGTTTATTAGATTGATCAGTATTGCTGAACTATAAAATATTTTGGGTGCAGTGTATTTTTTACAGATAGCTTTAGTTTTATTTTGTTTTTTTAAACTTGAGTATGAACTTATACAAAATGCAAGATATTTAAAAAAAATGTTTTATCAATTATAAAATACGCTATATTGGATATATATATATATATATATATATATATATATATATATATATATATATATATATATATATTTATGTTTATATATATATTTATTTATTTATTTCTGATATCGGTATCGGTATTACACATAAAAAAGTGATATCGTGCCATCTCTAATTTTGACACAGCATGTCAGACAGCATGAGATCTGGACTTTGACTACGCCACTGCAATATGTTTGTTTTTTTTTTCCTTTCAGCTATTCTGTTGTATAGTTCCTGATACATGACATAGTTATACGTCATCCTGTTGCATGACACAGTTGTGGCCAAGCTTTAGCTTTTGGACATATAGACTCACATTTGACCCTGAATGCTTTTGGTATTCAGAGGAAGTCATGGTTGACTCGGTGAGATACCGTAGTCACATGTCTACAAAAGAAGCCCAAATCATCAAAACAGCAAAAAGTGCCACCCTTTGATCTCACCAGATATTTGTCTAAGTCAAGATATTACAATTTAGTATTTCCCCTATTAAATACAGAAATGTCTCAATGAGTATTTAGTTCATAGGTTATTGCAAAATGTCATCATTACTTTAAATGGTTAATTCTCTGCACTTTCTTAACAAATCCCACAAAATAGGAAACAGAAAACACAGCATAAAGAAAACTCCTCCAAAAATATGAAATTTAAATTGCTAGCACCATGCTGTATCCTCCTGTTGCCTTCATGACCATCCTGATTCATTGTGCATAGATTCAACAGCGTGCTGGAAATATTCCTCAGAGATTTTGTTCCATTTTGACACAATAGCATTGCATGGTTGCTGCAGATTTGTCATCCGTCCCTGATGTGAATCTCGAATTTCAATACATACCAAAGATGACTGACTGGACTGACATCTGGTGACTGTCGAGGTCACTTAAGTTCAGGGAACTGATTGTTTGTTCAAGAAGCCAGTTTGATGTGATTGTGAGTTTGATAGCATTGTGATATGGCGTGTTACCTTGCTGGAAGCAGCCATCAGAAGATGGGTACAGCGTGACGATAAAGGGTGATTGGTATGGTGAGCAACCATAATAAGGCAGGCTGTGGCACGTGAACAATGCTCAGTTGGTGCTAAGTGTGACAAGAAAATAGTCCCTACACCAGATACCAAGAGTCAACAAAGCCAGACATTGTTTTTCATCCTCCATTGTCCAGTTTTAGTGACTTTTAATCTCAATTTTCTGTTTTTAACCAACAGGAGTGGCACCTGGTGTGGTCTTCTGATGTTGTAGCCCATCTGTGAGACCCCAGAGACTGTAAATATATTACCATGCAGTTTGTGAGGTTACCTCAAGGAAAGTGGCAAACTGCATATAAAAACAGTCAGCAATAAATGAAACAAGTTTCTCTTACTAATTAAATCACAAGGATGTCCCTGTGTGTTTCCTAATTGTATTATAGTTGATATTGACCACTTAATTGACCAAATTGCATTTACTGCAATGTACTCGGTTTTTGTCTGTGTTTTCATCGCTTTTGGTTTGATTGTAATGGGCTACTTTCAGCAGACATGTAATTACTCCAAGATGTTTCCCAGCAATGCAATTAGACATGCTTTATTTGTTAAGATAGCAACTGACAGGGTAACAAGGGAGCTAGTTACCATTTTTTTTCTCTTTGTCTAAGTGGAGTGTGGGGGGTAGAAACAGATGGATAAATGAATACATAGACAGTTGCTGATCCAAGGAGAAAATCAAACACTGCCCAAGAAAAGACAGGCATCCTAAAAAATCACACCTGCAGTCTTTGTACTAAGCTATCGACAATGCTGCATCGTAGGCTGGGGAAAGAATCCAGCAAAATGCAGTTCATTGCCAGGTTATAGTGATAATGAGCTGTGAGGTTCTGTAAAATGTATTATGTTTTTAAAGCATGATGATGCAAGCCTTGGTAATGATGTGTCTGTTAGATGCAGTGAAATTAGCTGCTGATGTCAGCAACTCATTTTATTGTGTGATTACTCTCACACAAAGCAGACAATGATGTGAAAGCCTTGCCAGCAATTAACATAGTGAAATTATTCAGTAAGCATACCTGTTTGCATGAGAATGTTCTATCCTCAAAAGTCTACTGTAGACACAATGGTTATTTAATTTAATTAACACTTGAGGCCAATGCTTCGGTAACACAAGCTTTTTTTGGAGAAACTGTGAAATTAAAGATAGAACCTAAAGACAGGTAATAGCTCAATATCCTAATCCCCTACAACAGATATTGTAAAACATCCCTCATACGCCTACACACTATTAATAATTTTTGTGATAACCTTGAATGGCGTGTGAAGGTGATTCTCAGTTCTAACAAAGCCACGCTAGTTTATATGTTAATATCAGCACTAAAGTGTTGTGTATGTGTGTGCATGTGAGGTGTGTTATGTCAAATCAAACCGAGCTGATCTCTGGGGGAATCCACTACCTGCATGGCTCAAGGTGATTATCACACGCACACATACACACCAAACGCATGAAGGTGAAATTAGCCATCACACCATCAGCATGGCTATTACCAAAACCTCTGTATCAGCGGCTTGAAGAAAAGAGCTGCAGGGTGTGTGTGAGTGTATGAGTGTGTGCTGGGATTGAACTGGGGCTATATTCCCACTGGTGCTGACTGGGATTGTTCTCGGACTGGATGGATGGGTTTCTGGCTTTGGGCTAGTCCAGGCTGTCTCTTACGTCTTTGTATGAATGCATGTCTTCACATACTTGCCCTTGTGTTCGTCTGTCCCCCCTCAGTGTTTTTACCAGCTCAAGCTTACCCACCACTACACCCCTACACATTTTCATATCATTCATGACATTATGTGCATGACTCTGTGTGACTCTCCCTGTGTTTTCATTTGGCTTTACGTTTTTTCCTCCAGTCTGCTCTTAAATGCTTATATGTCTGTTAGACTGTCACTGTGTCAGTCTAAATTCAGGTGTCCCAGGGCACGATAAAGTAATTTTCTCTTGAAGAGGTGTCAATGGTCACAGTGTCCCAAGGGTCATTTAAAAATCATTGCAGAGATGCCTCTTTAATCATTATGAATGACCTTCAGCAGAACCTTAGCTGTCAGCGTAGGCATGATTGCATGTGTCTGTGAATGTATCTGTCTAAGTATGTAGCAATGTAGGCATGTCTGAGGGTATATGCATATATTTCTATTTAGTCTGTAAGAGGGTCTAAATGTGTCTGTTTCTGTGTTGGATATTTCATCGAAGGTGATGTTCCCTTTGGAGACCCTTTTCCCCAAAGGGTCTAATCCTCAGAACTGAAACTTAACTACTTGAAGTTTTTTCTTTGTTAAAGACTTTGACATGCTCATGTTATGTTTATTCCCAAATAATATCTGTGTGCTGTATTTGTAAACATTATTATTGTGGGGTCTTTACCTTACAATTGAAAGCATCTCAGGGAATTGAATGGAATTACACAGCAGACTGACGGGGGCACAGATACAGCTGAATGCAAAAATGAATGATATGTATAATATATTTCTTGGTGGTTAAAACTTCTTTTTTTAAACCACTTCCCAGGCACATAAAAACACACACTGTGTTGTATATATGTGGACAGATAAAGCTGCTCTCCTCCATGTAGCAGCCACCCTCAACACCTATTAAACTGTTACTGGAGGTCTGACCCTGACCAAATAAGATGCTGGTAAATAGCCTTATCCATTCTGCTACTGATCCGAGAAGCCTGCCACGAGAGGGCTGTGTGATGTCAAGTGGCTGGCAAGGACACACATTTTACATGCACACACACACACACCTACACAAGCACACACAAAACCTTGCCAGTGGTAGCCGTCTGGCAAGTCTTTGTGTAGTACTGGAGATAATGCAGCACACACACACACACACACACACACACACACTGATCTCTTTCTCTCTACCTCTCTCTTTCTCGCTCCCTCTCTCTCTTTCTCTCTTGCTCCATCACGCATCCACACACACACACACACAGTGTGTGTCTCCTTCATACAAAGGCAGCCAGGGGGGCATATTTGTCACTTACCCAGATGTTTTTCCAAGGTCCCTTATTCAAAGTAGTCAATCATATGAGCAGAAATGTCCCTAACGTGAGCTCCCTTTGGAGCACTGTCTGTGCTCAAATTTGTGTATGTTCACCCATGCATGTGTGTGCAAGGTCAGTAAAGGACACGATATGAAAGTGTTGTTAACCTAAGACACATGGAGGTAATGTATTAATAACAACTACAATACCACGCATACACAGCAGCCACAACAAAGGCAGAAGCCATTTTCCAGGTCTAATAAAGTCCATCACTCTAACAAACTCAATTTAACTGCTCACACACTTTCTGAATCTTTAAAAAAATGTTTATTGACAAGTCTCTTAGAAGCACATGAATTCTATGGGAAAGGATGACACTGACTGCAATACGTTAACCAAAATACTGTATAATAAAAAAAATATCGACTTATCTGTATTTTTTGTTAAAGTATCTTATCTAGTTGATTGATATTAACCAGGCGCATGTTTTTTTTTTGTTTTTTTTTAAATGATACCCTCTTTAAATTGCAAGGTTTTATATTTCAGCACAGTATACCATACAGGTACAATACAAATAAACTGGTACTTAACTTGTCTTACAATTAGTTAAATACAGCTTTAGAAAACTAACAAAACATGAAATATTTTACTGTGACTGTGTTATTTATTTAGCAAATATTAAGCCAAAATGCAGAAGCCGTGTGTGAAAAATTAAGTACACCCTTACTGATTGCTTAAGTATTAAGAGCGTAAATAGCACATAATTAACTGATCATCAGCAAATGTGAGCGCATATATAAAAGAAGACAGTTCTGGAGCCAATGCAAAGGAGGTTAGACATCAGCAATGATCCTTAAAAAGGCAATTGTTGGAGCAGTGTGGTATTAAGGCCATTTTCAAACAGTTTGAAGTCCAAAATTCTGCAGTAAGAAAATTGTTCACAGGCTGAAAACATTCAAGACAGTTGACCATCTTCTGAAAGTGGCCATCCCAGAAAGTTCACCCCAAAGACAGATTGTGTTTATGCTTAAAAAAAACAAAACAAAGAGCTACATCTCAGATTCTACAGGCCTCAGTTGGGATGTTAGATTAGGGATGGGTATTGATAAGATTTTCATGATTCCGAAAACATTTTCGATTCTGTTTAACGATTCGATTCTTTATCGATTCTCTTATCGATTCTTTTTAAAAAAGGAGAACACTAAGGTCAAATAGCTTAGAACTTTGTTTTATATCTTCTCTTTGAACGAGATAGAAATTTAGGAGTAACATGGCCTTACAAACCCAACAGTGAGATCTTAAGAGATCCACAGCCTACGGCTTTTCAATGGGGTGTCACAGGGTCCCCAGGAAAAAAATTGTAAATGTAAAATAATAAAATAAATATTCTTCTGTAGCAATAAAACAAGAATATCCAGTAATGTCCCTGCCTACAATTAAACACATTCACTTACCTAAAATCGGGGCATCTGCTGTGGCAAATGGGTGCAAGCCTTTTACCACAAACTTAGTCACTGCTCGGTGACATTCGTCTATCCTGGCCTGAAAGGAGACGCTAACGGTAGACTGCAGCGAGAACTGCCAGCATCTGAGCCAGACTCTGTCTGTCTGTCTCATCATGGTCACCTAAATGCAGCGCACAGTAATGGCAGGTTTTGTAATAAGGCAGATCGCACTAACATAATATGCACTGTTAGTTGATTATTTACCTGCCGCATTAACGGGAGAGGACGTGCAAACGTTACCGCTGCTGCTGGGTTGAGATTCACGAGTCCGGAGCGGAATTAAAAACACGACATTCATTTAAGGTCATCGCGTGTTTTGTGAGCAAATGCTTTTGCATATTTGTAGTGTTTCCTCCCTTAAATAAAATATCTACTTTGCAAGTTGCCCTGTTGTCATCAGAGATGGGCAGTAACGCGTTACTTGTAACGCGTTACTGTAATCCGATTACTTTTTTCAAGTAACGAGTAAAGTAAGGGATTACTATTGCAAAAACGGTAATTAGATTACCGTTACTTTCCCGTAGGAACGCTGCGTTACTGCGTTACTAAAACCGTGATTTTCTTGCGAGAATGTCTCATGACAGTGACGTAAGCGAGTGTGACGTTCGTGACAACAGCTGTGTGCAGATCAACAATGGATCATATATCGAGTGCGGAGAGAGTATGAGCGTGCAGCGTTTAAAGCGTGGAAGTACTGACCTTACTTTGAGTTTGATTCCGTAAAAAGTGACAAAAACATTAGTGTCCGCTGTGCGTGGGAAGAAAACTTCTTTTTACAGCGAAAAAAACCCCCTAAACTTCCAAGCAAGCACCGAGTAGCTACGACGTAATGACAAACTCACAGAGAAACTGCGGTATCCTTCCACTGACCGCTGCAGCACACCTGCACCAGGATAAACCTCCGCCTACTCTACTCCTGCTTTACAGGTGAAAATAGAGCAAAAGGACCGCTAGTCTTTGACTTTATTTATTTTCTGCTGTGTTTTACTTGCATCTGAAAGAGTGAGTGTAAACACAAAAAAATAAAAAAAAATAAAAAAAATTATATATATATATATATATATATATTTATTATGTGCTGGAATGTGCAGAAAATAGGTTTAAATGTTAAACTAATTTCTTCCAGTCAGATAATGGTGCATATGATTAAAATTTTGCTTCATGCATAAAGTTAAAAGATTAAAACTAACAAAACAAGTTTTAAAAAGAGACTTTTCCATTTGATTACATTTTGTATGATGATTATGTAGAAAAAGTAGAATTGGGCTGAAAGATCTATCGCTTTATCACCTATTCAGGTTGTAAATCATGTTTTTAAAAAGTAACTAAGTAACTAAGTAATTAATTACTTTTGAAAATAAGTAATCAGTAAAGTAACGGGATTACTTTTTTGGGGAAGTAATCAGTAATTAATTACTGATTACTTTTTTCAAGTAACTTGACCAACACTGGTTGTCATCCGTTCTCGTAAAGTATAACCAAACTTTTGAGCGTTTGAGCCGCTTAGGCGCCGTGTTTCCTGCCAGGTAAATGACGCTCCGCAACGTGGTGACGTCATTCGGGGCGACTGGAATCGATGAGGGAATCGTTTGCAAAAATGGCAAACAATGCCAAGGAATTGAAACAGTGGGAACCGGTTCTTGTTGAGAACCGGTTTTCGATACCCATCCCTATGTTAGATGTTAAAGTTCATGACCGTATACAATTCTTCTCACCCTCATCCCATTCTGGTCGACATTATTTGGTGAGTTGGTCATATAAGAGAGGTGTATTTTTTAAAAAAATATTAAAAATGAGGATTAAAAATGAAAAAGATTTAGAAAGTTACATGTTGGACCTTGTATAGTGTATACTACTACATTTGGAGGTTGTTAGCCTCCTCAACCTTACTCTATAATGAAGAGGTGCTGCCTGCCTACTGAGCTGTCTCGTCTGATAATTATTTTGACATTACCCGCTGAGAGCTGGAAGGGAATTATCCTCCACAGCGTCTGCTTGCCATACATTTTCCATGTAAATGACCTTAGTCACTTTCTTTTTTGCTGTAATAACAGTAGATTTAAGTTAAGTTGATCTGTATGACTGCATCCATCACAATTTTGCAAGCACTGATTTAATAAAAAACTTAAAGAGATGAATGGATCTGTTATTATTTTGTCAGTTTCTCTTGCCTGATTAGTTGATCTAGGGACTACAGTTAGCTTAACAGTTTAATTGGAATATCATGACAATTTTTCACTAAACAGTGTAAGGCTGTTGTAATCAGGGCATGCATGATTTTTGTATATAGAGATTAACAATAAAGTGCAATAACTGCACATTTGTGTATCAGTTTCTTACTTTAAATAAGTATATTAAAGTCTTTTTTTTAATTGACCAGGTTGATATCTGGTCATTAAAAACAATCAGATTGCTCTAATGTGCCCTATTTTTTTTTTCCAGAAGTTTTTGGTAAGCTCAGTTAGACTTCACAATTCAGAACTCTTATTCAATATATTAAAAAAAGAAGAAGAAAAGAAAAATCTACAACAACAGTAGCAAACTTGTACTGCACCAAAACCCTTTATAGTACATGATATGGAAATTTGTGATTTTTCTTGGATATGTATAAACTGGAGTAAATGAGTGTGAGAATGCCTTAGTTTGGGTGAAAAACAACCCATCTGTCTTAATATTCCCCATGCTCAGCACAGACAGACTAATGACTATAATGCATCACCTGGAAATTGTATTTCAATAAAAAGTATGTGCACATGTGTGTGTCTCCCATTTCTGTTTGGAACAGTTTTTCCCTCACTCTGTTTGGCAACAGCTGTTAATTTAGCACGCTCTACACGCCACGCATCATATATGTCTAATGAATTTGCTCTCTTTCCAATCCTGTCTCTTTAATGCTCATACAGTGAATCTGATGGGTGGGGTACGTTCACTTCAATTGCCGTTAAATTTTCCTTTAAAAACATGTAGATAACACCAGCAGTGCAGTGTGGCACACTGTAGTGGATGGAAGAATGGATGAGTAGATAAATTGAACCATCCAAAGCCTTTCACTTGAACCACCTTAGGTAGAGGTTTGTATTTCATCTTAAAATTTAAGATGGCATTGACGTTAATTCATCCAATACGAATAATGATTACAAAGAAAACAAACAAAAAAACGATTGTCCTTACTTTTACTGCCACATGCTTACTGTTTACACTCACTGTACACTTTATTAGGTACATCTTGCTAATAATTGTTTGGACCTCCTGGGGTTTTCCATTCAGAGATGCTCTTGATTTTAACAACTGTTTATTTGAGTTACTGCTGCTGTAGTTACTTTAGAAGTATTCTGGACATTCTCCTCTGATCTCGGTCATCAACAAGGCGCACTTTCTCTGAAGTGGCTGGTGAGTGTATATTGCATTGTGCTCATCTTGACTGACACAGAGCCAGTCATTCCAACCATGGATTCAGGAGTCAGTCTCAGCTAGTTTGCCATTCCAGGTGCTTAAACGTAGCCAGTTACTTTATCTTCTTTAATTATATTTTTAACAAATTTCCAAAGAATTTGAAAAGGTTAACAGCGAGCATGTTTGAAACAAAGGTTTTCTTCAGTTTCCAAGAATAATGGCTAGTACAAGTTACATATGAGCATAAATCTAAAAGAAGTGCTTGTTCAGTCTTTGACCTTAATTCAACTACTGCTCACTACAGTGTGCAATAAGTCATTATTAAGTCATGTTTCTAAAATGACTATTGATTTTCTCACACAGCAAGTGCTAGCCAAGAGCAATGACAAAATGCAGAAGCAGAGATAAGAGTGAAGTTTCTATGAGATCAGTCCCTGCAGACGATTAGTTATTATCCACAGCTGCTGATGAATCGCTCATCGCTGTGCTGCTTTGATCACTTTGCTCAAGGTAATTTCCTCTTATTTTGTAGTATCCCTGGCAGAAAAATCAATGACTGTTTGAATTACTTTGAATGGCTGAATTTGTATGAATAGATAAGTAATGACTGAATGATTTATAAGCTTTAATGGGGGTGGGGGGGGGCTTTCTGGGCACACAATTCAAATGTCTTTGTGAGGTTTAACAGCTTGAACTGAAATACGAGAATCCCAACTTCCTGACTGCTTGACCTCATTTGCCGCCGTGGCAGATTCCACGCCACGTTGTTGAATGTTACTACTGTCACATTTTAAATACAGTTATTAAAAACACATATTGTGTGCATGTTTGTGCATGTGTATGAAAACCAATTAATCTCCATGTCAGAACATCTGGAAGTCTATGCGTTCGAGTCCATTAATGCCTCAGAATGGAAGAGAATCCGAAAGAGGAAAGACACTCGTCCATGCACGCACACGCCCATGCACGCACACACGCAGAGCGCTGTATGTCTCTGATAGCTTCTATTATCTAGGTCTCCCTCCTGGCTGCACATCAAACATGGATGAGCTCCAGCCATAAAAGGCTCCATTTTCCTTTGATTTATACAAGGAATAAAAATCGGAAAGGTGAAAAGTCCAAACCATGCATATTTTATCAGCTCACTGACACCAAAGGCAAGACAGACCAAAAAATTTAACATATAGCTAAACCCAAAATAGACCATGATAGGACCAAAGACAGGAACTGCAATATTGAACCCCTTGATCTCAGTGACCAAACACCTTCTAACCTGATGTGTTACAGACTAAACTGGTAATCAAATTTGATCAACATGGAGATGAAGCAGATGATATGTTTTATATTTGTTCTAAATTATGATGGAGATGGAGTGAACAGATACTGTGTTAGGATCAATAAACCATTCCTCTGGGTCCTGTTTGTCTTATATCTTGTTAAAAGACACCAGTGATACCATCAGTACTGTGTAAGAGGGGCTTTATCTAGGTGTCCCTGTGGTTTTAGTTGTTATGAGAGAGGGTGAGGGGTTGTGAGGAATGAGTTTGTGTGTGTAGGTGGGGCTGGGGGGAGGGGCTTGTGTGTACTGATAAAGTTTTGGTCACAATGAACATTATTATATTTTGTTTCATTGTCGGCCTTAGCATTGGTGGAATATTTGCAGCAGTATCTAGTATCTAAGATAGGTGTTGAAGTGGTTAGCATTGTTGCCTCACTCGTCATTTGGAAACTGTCCTCTGTGACCGTGACATTGAATGGTTGGCTGATTCTCAGTCTTGGCCCAGTAATGGACTGGTGATTGGCTGGGAAATGATCCTGCTCCTCTGTGACTTTGGTTAAGCGGTTAAAAAATGGATGTATGTTGAATAAAATTGTACACATTACACTGGACATCTCTGCTTAGACTGCTGTCTGATGTGGCCAAGACCTAGGTAAGGGTTAGAAAATGGATGGATGTTTGACTATAGACAGTCTTCAGAGACAATTTCATCTCCTTTCTTTTTGTTGGTTGAGGTCTTAAATATCTGTTAGCCCTATCACAAACTATATGTATCTATGCTCCTTCCTTCCACCAGTCTATTTTCATATCTAAATTGCTGCACACCTAGCCCTGTTCCCATTCCCTCCTTCTCCTCTCATCCTTCCTTCCTGTCTCCTCTTGTTCCTACTTCCCATTTTCTCCCCTTCCCCTTCTTTCTCCGTTAGCCATCCTGTCTGAATAATGCAGTGGCCACACAGCTGCACTACCATTGTCCCAGCTTCAATGTCAATGTTGTGTCCTTGTCACAATTATTAGGTCACTATCATCCATCAACGCTAATCATTGTCATACAGATACGGACAAACAAAACACATTACGGAGAACAAAGGCACATACATGTAGAGAACAAAGGCTTGTGTGGAGCAAAGAACCACGTTGTGGTTTTTGACACTCGTGTTAAATTAAATGATGCACTTTGAAAAGGCAAACACAACAGGCACTTTATCATCAGAGAGAAATGAAAAAAAGGAAATTAATTTTTTCTGTATGAAACCTTGATCTGAATTTAATGGCAGCATCAAGTCTCATAAATGCTGGGAAGGGGCACCAAAAGAACAGAACAACATTAGCAACTGGTTTCCTCAGTTCCCAGAGGTTTACACTCTGTTGCTAAAATAAGGTGAGCATGTCCCAACCTTTTGAGACATTCTGCCTTCTGTTTTCATTGACACTTTGCAATGTATCCCAGCTATTCTATTATTGGGGATTAACAATGATAATGTTTGCTGCCACACAAGCAGACTGGGAGAGAATGGGAATTTGAGAGCATTTTATCAATAATAAAACTTCCCCATCTTCTGTGTCAATCACATCGTTGGGGTCTGGTTTTGCTTTAAATTTCTGGATTTCAAGAATGGAGAATGCTTGGGACTGAGCATGGTTCTTTTGCAGGGTCATTTGTTCATCAGACAAATCCTTTTTCCTTAAAGGGTTATGTATAGATTTGGCCCACTACAGGGCTGAGGATGAAGGCTAATATGGATTAGGTTAAATAAGCCCGTTGAAACATGAAAGGCTGCTGATAGCTGATGCGGGAGTATCAGACATTTACTTGTAGAGACCTGAGGCTTTGGGGTATTGGCCGAGTGTGTGTGTTTCTGTGTGTCTGAGTGCTGCAAATGAATCGATAGCGATGAGAGCAGGCTGGGTTCTATTGCCTATTTAATTATCCTCCATCAAACAAACACGGTAGCATGTTAAGATCACTTGGGCTGCAGTTCTTCACATACACACACCCTCACAGAGAGAGGGCAGCAGTCAATTTTATTTTTCAAATAGAAAAAAAAATGAGAGGATCAAGGTCACCAGCAGAGAAGGACAACAGCCCTTAACCCCTGTTCTCGGTTAGGGGGAAATCTTTAAAAAGGTCATCAGCGAGGCTAGTTGGAAAAAATAGAATTGAATATGAATTAAGTAAGAAGAATCTGATTTCATTGGGTTTATTTGAAAAGAGTCAGTGTTACTGTCTTTCCTTTTGGAACTGGAAACTTGGGCAATTGATCTTACGTACTTTTCATCAGCTCAGCCTCATCATACATAAAGCTTTGTCTGTTTTAAAGCATCTGAGCCGTTGTGGTCTACTGCCACCATCTGACTGCATGAATAATAAAGAATGGCAACATGTCAACGCAAAAACAAAACAAGCCATTTGGATGTCACAGCTTGGAAAGAGCAACATGGCCCCTGTCAGCGTCTGACAGACAGCTGTGAGAAGTGTGTGATGTCTGATTAGTGCCTCTTTCTGTCTCTCACTCTCTCTTTGGCATGATTACATAACAGGGGATGTCTAGTAAATCTTGTGTTGTGTATGTGTTGTTACAGTATGTGCTGACTGACTCAGTACATATGTGTGACATAGATTCAGTCAATAGTCTCTCAAGGATTTATTAGAGCGCCGTAAAAGTTTCTAATCTATCTGCCCATTTATAATCTATAATGGGCAGCCTGTTCTTTCTCTTCTTTCTGCATCTGAGCATGTCTCTTAGTAATGTTGGGCTTCTTGTGTATTTGTTTTTTTCTTATTTCACTTTTCACCTAATCTTCTCTCTCTGTCACTCACTTGGCTCTGAAACTATTTCTGTGCGCTCTGAATTCCAGATTTTCTTTCAGATTTTGTTTTTCTACCTGTTCATCAATGCAGAAGCACGTGGTTCTTCTGAAAAACGTAAGGATTCTGGCAATTTATGTTATGGACATTAGTTAGTTTGACTGCAGAATGGAGCTGTTAGGATACACGTATACCTGAAACCTGACTGCATAACACAGAAATAATCAAGCATTTTTTTTGAAAGCAATATTTTGGTTGCTTTGCTTTAGCTGATGAACTGTGACCTGACATCATGATAAAGATACCACTGTTGTACTAATCTTCATAAAAATATCTAGTGCTGGGCGATATGACGATATATATCGTGTGGACGATAGAAATGTGTCTATCATGCCATTTGTCTTCTATCGTTTCTAACCTAATTTTATAAATTATTACATAAAATATATCATTAAATAGCCTGTGGCAAATATATTAGTGTTGTCTTCTCACTATACATACTCTTAACTTTATGCAAGAGAAAATAAAGTATAAAAAAAATGATATTTTTCGCAAACAAACTCCGTCTTGTGGTTTTGCGACATAGTGCTGCTTTACGTGCACCTGGATTTGCGACATGCTTTACGGTAACTCAAAACGATGGACCTGCGACAGGTTGCAGTGTCATGCCCGGACATGCAACAGGCAGAGACAGCTACACAGGCAGCCCAAGAAGAAGCACTTTTACCGATAAGAGGGGGTACATCTGTGATTTGGGTTTTGGCACCAACACGGAGCAGAAGACGCCCATTTGCAAGCTATGCTATAAAACTATTCCTGCACCCGATGTCAACACAACAAATCTCTTCTATCACCTACAGAAGGTCCACGAAAAACCATGTTGTGGAACGACGGGAGCAAGTTGGGAAAAGAAAAACTATAGCCAGCTAAAGATACAGCAGTCTTTCGCACAAGGCACGCCGTATGAGAAAACGTTCCAGCGCCATAAACAAATCACAGGAGCCATCTCGCGTTACATTTGTAAAGGCATGGCTCCTGTTTATGTAGTTGAGAAGGACAGCTTTCGTGACCTCATCAAAGTCCTTGATCCGAGGTACGTTATGCCCGGTCGTAAGCACTTCAGTAAAGTTGAGTTGCCTCGCTTATATGATGCATGCCGGGCCAAAGTAGAGAAGGATGTTTGCAGTGTCGTACATTATGCCTTGACAACTGACCTATGGACGAGCAGAGATACGCAACTCGACATAAGCGTAACCATCCATTTACAAAGACTGCACCCTCTGTGCTCGCTGTTTACAGACTGCATACTTTCCAGATGACCACAGGTCATGTGGTATATCGTGATATATATTGTTATCGTGATATAAAATAATTCATATCGTGATAAATATTTTTTCCATATCGCCCAGCACTAAACATATCTGTACATGAGTATATATATATTCTATGCATGGTCAAAGCTTTAGCTTTGATACCAGCTATTGAACAAACATTTGAGTTTTTGCGCTCCACAATGACATTCAAACAGAACTGTAAGGCAAAACGTACTAAGTTCAATTTTGTAATAGAGTCATCATCACCCAGAAGTGATCCGGACTCTGAAAGCGAGCTAATTTAAACTGCTAAATGTTTTATCAGATATCTGTAGCTTCCTCTCAGTGAAGAGCACTTAACACAACTTCATCTGCTAACAGAGACTAAGTGAATTACTTTTTCTGACTGAAATGAGCCCTTTCAGTCTTGCTTGACTTATGTCCTTGTAAGTGTCACTTTTTCATCGTGGAACCAGATTTTTCCCCCCTTTTTTGAGCACAGTTGCTCTGCTGTTTAATCCAGGAGACTGTCATTTCTATGTGAGCCAGTCACCTAACAATGTATCTGCAGGAGATGAACAGGACTCCCACTGCTGGAACTCTACAGCACATACCTAAAATACTGTCTTCTACTTTGCAACTCTATCACAGTGATAAGACAGGCAGTAGAGTGTATGTTATCTGCTCTAGGTCTCACACACAGGACCACTGCAGTATTTCACTTCTTCTCTCTCACTCTCACTTCTCCTTCCTTTTTCTTTTTTTTTTTTTGTTCTTTGCTGAGTCCCGCCTCATCACCTCTCTTTCTCTCTTCCCACTCCTCTGGAGTTCTCTCATCTTTCTCCCCCCTGCTGCATCCTCTCCCCCTCTCTACCTCTTTCCCCTCCTCCCCACATGTCTGTCTGTTCGAAACTGGAGCAACGTCTTAATCGAGGATCCCGGACGTGACGGGAATTTCTAAGCAACCCCAGCTCTGCAGTACAGACACAAACACACATACACACACAGAAACACACACATTCTGCTTGGCAGCCAATTAACAGCCTGCGATCCCGCGCCAAAGGAATAACTGCATGTTGATGAGCTGGCGGCCGTGTGCGCTTGTGTGTGCACGTGTGTTTATGATGAGCTGGTGGCCGTCAGAGCCACTTACACAGATAGAAGGATATGTCTTTTATGTGTTCAAGGGAACGAGGGGGATTATGGTGCATTAAAAACCATCTCCGTGAGGGACAAACTAAGACAGTAACAAGGAAGTGTGAATTTGTGCCTGGGATTCTCTTTGTGTGTGCGGCGCTGTCCCGACACTTTCAGGATATGTGGGTGTCGGTGCGTATAAGAAGCATTAGGAGAACAATGCAGATGATTTACTTGGAGCGGAGCCTTGCTTTCCCCTCCTCTTCCTCCTCCTCATCCTTCCTCTATTTTTGTTACTTTTCATTCTTCTCCACCTCCTCCTCACTTCTATCCTGCCTCCACTTTTGAGAGTTCATCCAAAGGTGAATCCTTGACAAAAAAGAAAAAGAAAAAGTATCTTTCCCACTCCAAATACTCATATATTCTCTTTATCTGTCAAAAATATTGACACCAACCATGACACAATATCCCCGAGCAGCAAACTGCTGTATTTGCCAGTCGAGGTTTCATCATCCGTCTTGTTTTCTTGAGAGACACAGTAGATGTTGAAAAGACTGTGGGTTTAAAACCTGGCTCCATGCTGTTTCTGCCCTACTTCTCTGCATCATCATCATATTAGTCTTTGTTCTATACTCTTAGGAAAGGTAAAATAAGTAAGGGTAGATGAGAGGTATAAACTGCTATTAGAAAATCTGACAAAAATAACATTCAGTGCTGTAAATTATCAATGCAACATATTACCAGGCATGCAAATAATTAATTGATTAAAAATATATCTTTACATATTTCAGTTGGTGTGATTGTTTAGTTTGACACATAAACAGTTGTTAATTTGTTTCTATGTGCAGAAGTATACATCCAGATGAGGGCTTTAATGTTAATTACCCTTTGGAAAAAACATGGAGTACATCTTGGATTGTGTAGTCTAGAGTCAGTATGTTACAATTATATGTGTATCATTACATCACATGGTTGTGTTATTCATTACTAATCATAAAACTGTAAAACCACTAGTAGGAAAGTATTATTTTAACAAAAGGAAAATGCAAATTAAAAGGCAGGAAATCACAAAGCAGGTCTGCAAAAAACTTGAAAAATAACAAGGAAAATTTATTTATTTATTTATTTATTTATTTATGCTTAGTATTTAATAGGGTCACTACCAAATATGGTATAATAGAAGACATATTTCAGAGGTATTTCAAAAGTTTTGCTAGTATGAGGAAGGAGATCCTGCCATCTAGTGGATAAAACCTCAAATTACTTTTGGAAGAATAATAAAAAGGCCCTATATATAGAACATAGCAACACAGAAGATGAGGTGTTTCATATTTTCTTTATAGACTCGTGAAAAGTTGTCGATTAAAAAAAAAAAAAAAAAAAAGTCTGGTCTGTATTTTTTTCTGCTGAATGATTTCCACTAAAATTGAGTTTAACTTTCGCACCATAAGTGAATATTGCTTCCCTCAAATCTAAGCTTGGTAGTCTTGTAGTCTCTTATAATCACTGGTAAAAACTTGTAATGAAGAAATCGTATGAGTGATGTCAGAAGTCCTGTGAAACCCTGGAAGAGTTCCCAGTCTTTCACAGGGTTAATGCTGAGAGAATGAATGTCATTCATGTTCACATTATGCAATCTATAATGAAGCATATGTTTGGACTGTGGGAGGAAGCCTGATTACCAAGAAAGATACTTCAAAGTGTTCATGATGATGGTGCAGTAGTTAGCACAGTTTCTTCACTGTGGCCTCACAGCAACAGCGAATCTACAGCTGGCTGGTTCGGGACTTTATGTGTGGAGTTTGCATCTTCTCACTGAATCTGTGTCGGATCTGTTCAGCTGCTTCCTCCTGCAGTACAACAACATGCAAGTTAACTTTACTGGCGATTCTAAATTTGACAAAGGTATGATTGTGTACTTGAGTGATCTTCTGTCTTTCTCTGTGTTGGTGCTTTGACTGACTGTAAACCTGTTCAGGCAAACAAGTCCTTCTTTTGCTAGAGTATGCTGTCGGCAGACACAAAAGCTGTGTGATGGATATATAATCTCAACTTCACTTTAGCAATTTAATGGAAATGAACAAATTCATTCTGAGTATTTACTCATGGTGCTAAATTAAATTAAGGGGATATTTCAGAAATGATTATTATTTAATTGCTCATTTGGTCTTCGAGATAAACATACTTTTCTCTGACAGATTTAAAGATATACATATTTATTCAGTCTTACAGTAATGGACAGATTAAATGATTTTAATTGATTTTTTTCTTTACTTTTACTTTTACATTCATATTCTTGTAGAAACATTATTGTTGTTTCTATAAAGAAAAAAGCAGACATATTTAATCATTTTATTGCTTCTGTCAATCTGGAGAAATTAATAAAAATGGGATTTGATTGTGCAGACCAAAAAAAACCCACTTAATATTTAACTCCATGTGAGTAGTTTTAATTTTGTGTTGGTTCCCAACAAATGACAGCTCTGCATGTCAAATTGCAAAAACTGTGCATTTAGTTTCCACAAGGTCTATGTGAGCCGTGCTTTTTAATGTCCAGCGGTCTATTTTACAAATGCAGTGCTACAGAATTCAAAGAAGCATGAAGAACAAAATAAGTATTGCCTAATACACACAGTCATTTTACAAGTCAGATCATTTGAGCTGAGACTGACAAAAAATAAATAAATAAATACTTTAAATCTGATAATTATCAACAGCCAACTGTAGCAATTTAATAAAGTATGTTAAAGATGTACAGTTCTGATCCTACATTGAACATTAACTGAAGTCAGTATTCTTGAGAAACAGCCCCACAAATTGGTTATATGTGATAAATGCATCAAACTGCACTATGTTCTGCAATTACCATGAAAGAGTATATAGACGTTCTGGAATTTTGGAGGTGAGGTTGTGTTTTTTTAAATATCACATTTGAACAAAAATTTTAATAATGTAAATGAATATTTACTTAGTCAAAGTAAACAATAAAAACTTGATGTCAGATCTGAAATATGTAGCATTTATGTGTGATGTCATAAATCCTGTGAAACAGCTTCACCCAGTGGAGATCTGTGGCAAAGACCAGAACATTCCTGAAGACTCTGGACCTCCTCCAGTTAGTATATATAAACTGGGACAGTCTCACTGCTGAGACAGAAAGCAAGACAAGCAACACCAAGAAGACAACAGACACCTGAACAGTGTTTCATCTCACAAGAAGAGGACTCGACACTAAACACACTGAAGATGCTGTGCTCTCATGGAGTCCAGTCTGCACTCAGTCCATTCATGGACTTCTACTGGCCTGTACGCAGTCTGTGGCCAGAGATCAAGCCTCTGTTCTACCAGCAGGATCTCCTGCAGAGAAACCTACAGGAGCTGCGCAGCAGTCTGGAGCTGATGGATGAACTTCAACACAGGATCCTGGAGGAGACAGATCCTTTCCAAAGCAGCATGGCTGTGCAGCCAGTTGCCATACAGCTGGAGAAAGAGGGAGACAAGTTTGCTCTGATGCTGGACACTCGAGGCTTTTCCCCAGAGGAGCTGTCTGTCAGGCAGGTGGGCAGGAAGCTGAGAGTCAGTGGCAAGACAGAGAAGAAGCAGGAGGACGGGAAAGGCTCGTACTCTTACAGACTGCAGGAGTTCAGACAGGAGTTTGATCTGCCTGAAGGACTGAACCCTCAAACCATCACCTGCCACCTGTCTCCAGATGGGAAGCTCCACATCCAGGCAGCCAAAGCTCCGTGTGTTGAAGAGGCTGAGAGAGAGCTGACTATCAAGAGGAGCTCAGAGGACAAAGCACAGCAGAGTGTGTGTTCACAGGCAGAAGACAGCAGGACAGAGACACACAGCAGCACACAGGACAAACCTGAAAACATGGACTGAGATATGAAATGATACCAATGTAAAATAAATGTTTTTGTATTGATATTCATTCACTTTTCGTGTGTTGAGAAATAAATGTTATCAAAGCTTACCTATGTTTTCTGTGTCTTTCTTTCTAAGTACATTAAAAGCAAAGAAAGAAAGATAAGCACAGAGGAGGATAGAAGGAGTTTTATTGAGGTCCTGTGATCCATGCATCCAAGTTCTCCAGCTCTAAAATTCTAAACTTTATGGCTTATAAAAATAGAAACAAATGAGGACAAATTGAATTTGGTAGTTCAGACTGAAAGCTGTTGTTTAATTCAACACCATCTGGGTTTGATGAATGAGCTCCTGGATTTATCTGAGTTAACACTTCATAGACCAGGTGGTTTCAGAGTAGATCATGCAATCTTATTGTCTGTTCCAAAAATGTGACAACACTCGATGTCAAAGTGAACAACAGAACATTCAGTTCACAAGTAAGAAAAATCAAATACTGCGCAATTAGTTTCCACAAGTTCTGTGTGTGTGTGTGTGTTACTTTCCAATTTCCAGTAATCTATTAAACAAATGAAAGTTACAGCCTTCAAACAAACAGGAAGAATATACCAAGTATTGATAAATTGAGCAAATATTTTACAAGCCAGACTATTTCACCATATAATTTAACAACAATTATATACTGCACATGTGATAATTACTAACATCATGCTATTTGAAGTTAGCAAAACACATTTGCAAAAACATATTCTTATTAAGAATTATTAAGTGAACTCTGCACTCTTGAGAAACAACCCATCCTAGTGGATATATGTGGTAATGGCTATATGTTGAAACATGTTCACCTGTTTCTCTACACATTCTTAGAATTTGGAGTTTGTGTTATTTGATTTTAATAATATGTTTTGGATTATAAAATTGATTTGAACTAGTGTTTAAAAAATATCAGCATGAACCCAAACATTTTTTGATCTGTAGACAAATAGCTTTTCACATCAGACATGAAGTGCATTCAGTTCACAAGTGACGTCAGAGGTTCTGTGAAACAGCTCCACCCAGTGGAGATCTGTGGCAAAGACCAGAACATTCCTGAAGATTCTGGACCCCTTCTGGGGAAATGGTGTAAATCTAAGGCTTACCTCCAGTGTTTGCATTTAAATTCGTATTTAAATCAATGGTCTTGTTAAAAACAAATTCACTGCATATATGGTTAGAATGGATATTCCAGTAAATATTGTATTATATTATACTTCTCAAGTAATGCAGAGTTTTGTTATTTAATTTTTTGTATTTTTCAGTCTTGGTGAGAGCAGGTTGAGGGCTGAGGAAGAAGAGGTCAATTTCCTGCTGGTCTTTCATCAGCATGAATCAGATATTTGTTTAGTAGATATAGTTTTTCTTCTCAGGCAAAGCAAATTAAAATTTCGGGGGGGAAATAGTACATATTTCAAGTTATGGATGGGGATTTAAGATTTTTCAGCAGCAAAAATGAGGTTCTGTTCCTGTGAAACAGCTCCACCCAGTGGAGATCTGTGGCAAAGACCAGAACATTCCTGAAGACTCTGGACGTCTTCCATTTAGTATATATAAACTGGGACAGTCTCACTGCTGAGACAGAAAGCAAGACGAGCAACACCAAGAAGACAACAGACACCTGAACAGTGTTTCATCTCACAAGAAGAGGACTCGACACTAAACCCACTGAAGATGCTGTGCTCTCATGGAGTCCAGTCTGCACTCAGTCCATTCATGGACTTCTACTGGCCTGTACGCAGTCTGTGGCCAGAGATCAAGCCTCTGTTCTACCAGCAGGATCTCCTGCAGAGAAACCTACAGGAGCTGCACAGCAGTCTGGAGCTGATGGATAAACTTCAACACAGGATCCTGGAGGAGACAGATCCTTTCCAAAGCAGCATGGCTGTGCAGCCAGTTGCCATCCAGCTGGAGAAAGAGGGAGACAAGTTTGCTCTGATGCTGGACACTCGAGGTTTTCCCCAGAGGAGCTGTCTGTCAGGCAGGTGGGCAGGAAGCTGAGAGTCAGTGGCAAGACAGAGAAGAAGCAGGAGGACGGTAAAAGCTCGTACTCTTACAGACTGCAGGAGTTCAGACAGGAGTTTGATCTGCCTGAAGGACTGAACCCTCAAACCATCACCTGCCACCTGTCTCCAGATGGGAAGCTCCACATCCAGGCAGCCAAAGCTCCGTGTGTTGAAGAGGCTGAGAGAGAGCTGACTACCAAGAGGAGCTCAGAGGACAAAGCACAGCAGAGTGTGTGTTCACAGGCAGAAGACAGCAGGACAGAGACACACAGCAGCACACAGGACAAACCTGAAAACATGGACTGAGATATGAAATGATACCAATGTAAAATAAATGTTTTTTAAATAATATTAATTTCTTTTTATATGTGTATTTGTGATTTATATCTGATGATAAATAAACATCACAAACGCTGAATCATGTTGTGTGGGTTTTTTTCTATTTCATACATTAAAAAATACAGCACATAAATGATAGAAAAAGAAAGTGATAAATAATATAATCTATTCCATCCAGTCTAGTTCTCCAGCATACAGAGAATGAATGCCATCCATGTTCATATTATACAACTTACAATCAAGCATATGTTTGGACTGTGGGAGGAACATCGATTATCAAGAAAGATACTTCAAAGTAACCATGATGGTGGTGCAGTCGTTAGCACGGTCACTGCACAGGCTGTATCACTTTAAAAAAGACGTAAAAATTGCATAATGTACATATAAAACAAGTAAAATATACTTTTTAACTTTGACTTCAGATTATAAGCTAGCATTTGTTTTTTATTGCAATACCCATATATCTCAATTTGGGGAATCTTTTTATCAGGATTTCAGACTTCACTTCATTAATCCCAATGTACTAAAGTCTTTTTTTAATGTTTTGTTCAGATTTTCTAATGCAGGTAATTAATAGATGTGTAGTATTTCCCTAATTTGAGATAAAATAAATACATAGGGCAAATAAGAGATTACACAAAAGTGTTTACTGTTTTAAGTTTTTAAAGACAAATGACCTGAACTCAAAATCATTTCTATTAGTATTTTCTTATTGTTCCCTTTTGAATGAATGGTGCAGTAATTAATTTCTTCAACATGTATTGGTAAATTCAAAAGCAAGCTTGACCTTCTGTAAACTAATCACACAGTATCTGATTTTATTGAACTGATGATGGTTCTTTTCTTTAACATCGATACTCTTCATGACACAAACGATGAACAGTTTAAAGTGTTAAATGAAATACTATCAAAATTGAATGCAAATAATCCATCTGGCATTGATGAAAGCTTTGTGCTTTTTTCTCTGCATAATCAAATTTCATTTTTGGTGATTTCTGTAAAATTTAAATAATACTAATGTATGAATAAGAAAAACAGTGGAAAAAAACATCATTTCAGAATCATACTAACGATTATATGTCCACTGGAATGTCCATTCTATCCATTCAGGCAAGGCCTTTTTTTAAACATATGACTTAAGTAAAACACACAGGAAACATAGTTCAGCTTTAAACATTTTTAATCGTCATTACATAAAAAAACAAAACAAACAAAAAACAAAGAAAAAAAACATATAGGACCATAAATTATCATTTGCATTAAAAATAAACTTCTATTTTAAATTGGCGTCATTTTAAATCTCAGCCCATGTTTTCAGGTTTGTCCTGTGTGCTGCTGTGTGTCTCTGTCCTGCTGTCTTCTGCCTGTGAACACACACTCTGCTGTGCTTTGTCCTCTGAGCTCCTCTTGGTAGTCAGCTCTCTCTCAGCCTCTTCAACACATGGAGCTTTGGCTGCCTGGATGTGGAGCTTCCCATCTGGAGACAGGTGGCAGGTGATGGTTTGAGGGTTCAGTCCTTCAGGCAGATCAAACTCCTGTCTGAACTCCTGCAGTCTGTAAGAGTACGAGCCTTTCCCGTCCTCCTGCTTCTTCTCTGTCTTGCCACTGACTCTCAGCTTCCTGCCCACCTGCCTGACAGACAGCTCCTCTGGGGAAAAGCCTCGAGTGTCCAGCATCAGAGCAAACTTGTCTCCCTCTTTTCCCAGCTGGACGGCAACTGGCTGCACAGCCATGCTGCTTTGGAAAGGATCTGTCTCCTCCAGGATCCTGTGTTGAAGTTTATCCATCAGCTCCAGACTGCTGTGCAGCTCCTGTAGGTTTCTCTGCAGGAGATCCTGCTGGTAGAACAGAGGCTTGATCTCTGGCCACAGACTGCGTACAGGCCAGTAGAAGTCCATGAATGGAGTGAGTGCAGACTGGACTCCATGAGAGCACAGCATCTTCAGTGTGTTTAGTGTTGAGTCCTCTTCTTGTGAGATGAAACACTGTTCAGGTGTCTGTTGTCTTCTTGGTGTTGCTTGTCTTGCTTTCTGTCTCAGCAGCAGTGAGACTGTCCCAGTTTATATATACTAAATGGAAGACATCCAGAGTCTTCAGGAATGTTCTGGTCTTTGCCACAGATCTCCACTGGGTAGCGCTGTTTGACCGGACTAATGACATCACTCGTCAATTGCTCATCCATCATGTCTGACTTCTTTTCTGTGAAACTATTTGATTACTGCATGTATTTACTAATGTCCATATAGGCTGCCTCAGTGACAAAAACATGTAAAATATATAAATGTGTAATAAGCTTTGACTTCAGATTATAGGTTTGCATTTCCATTTAATTGCAATACCCAAAAAATCACCACAGGTGACAGTTCATCGGGAATACAAACTTCACTTGACTATTCCTGTTGGATCAAATACTTATTTTTGAATATCTTGTTTGGATTTTGTAATACAGGTAATTATTTGGTGTAGTGTTTCCCCAATTTGACTTTATTTAAAGTTTATTTAAAATAATCTGTACCAAAAATTCTAGACAGTGCGTTTATTATTCCTCTTCCATCAAAATTTATGTTTTACAAATATTTTTATTCTACGTTTTTCCATGAAAGCTGCATTAATAAACGTCTCCAGCATACATCTGCAAATTCAAAAGCAACCTTGATATTGACCTTCTAAGAATTAATCACACAGTTTTTGATTTTACTGAGCTGATGAGGTTTCTTTTCTTCATGTACAGACGTTCTTCCTGACAAAGAAGGTTACAGGACTACTTGAAATATACTGTGATCAATGCACACAAATAATCAAGAATGTATTGTCTGAAACGCTGTGCCTTTTTTTTCTATGCGCGATCAATTTCCACTTAAAATACTACTACTAAAAATAATACTAATATATAAATATAGAAGTATTCTCCACTGTGGTCAAAGAACACAAAAACAAAAACAAGGAAAAAAACATCTGTCATTTCAGAATTATATTAACGAATATGTATTCACTGGAATGTCACCTCTACGCATTCAGGCAAGGCATTTTTTTTAACGAAATGACTTAAAACACACAGTTTAGCTTTTATGATATTTATTCATTATCAGATAAAAAATACTAAAGCACACAGAATCATAAATTATCAGCATTGTTGAGATGCAACAATGTTCAAGTGTCTATTCTCTTGACTTATCCCTTCTTTCATTCTCTTTATCCTCTTATATTATAACTAAAAGAGGTCAGAATTCAGCAGGAACCTTCTGGTCGCTACCACAGATCTTCACTGGGTGGGGCTGTTACTCAGGCTTACTGACATTAAATCATCACTCCTGTGTTTTCAGGAACTTGCCTTCATTTGCATCACTGCAACACTAGATGCCTGTCTAAACTATCATTAGATAATATTGTCAGATCTAATCTGAGTATCATCTCAACAAAAGCATACATATAAACAAATATAAATGTATATGTATACACATATAAACACAATTAGGGTGTTTGTTTTTATACAATGTTTTAAAAAATATATATGTTGTGCTTAGTATTCATCATCTTCATAATCTTTCCTGTCTTTTCTTTGGATGGACTCCTCCAAATGCATTACTCTGAAGCCACTGTCTGCCTATTAGTACTAAGATCAATAACTGAGACCAGACAAGAATGGGCTACTAATATAATCAAGAAGAAAGAAGAGACGAGCGCGCCAAACACTAGAGTTATCCATAAACATTTCAGACTGCAAGTGCAGAAATATTTACTTAAATGTGATCTCTGCTGTTTGTGCCATGCTGCTGATTTGTAATGTGTCTATTAATGCACTTAAACTCTTACTGAGTATTTTATCTTTCAAGAAATGCTGAAGTTCATCTTTTTTATTCACAACCAAACTCCAGTGTTACAACATCTATATACCCGTGAACATTGTCCATGTTTAAGGCAACTTATAGCGTTTTGAATAACAACTGCATAATTTTACTTTATCAGTGATTTTCAGATTTTCATGACTTGAAAGACATTGTTGTTTTATGCTTTATGATTGAATACAAGAAGTTGGAAGAAGTTAGCATCATAGATTGACGCTAAAAAAACTGTTTTTCTGGCAGCAGAAAACATTTTTAAAAAGTTTTTTTTAAGGATTACAACCATGTAGATACACACCTTTCAAAGTCAAGCATTGCTTTTTTTGAGGTACAGAAGGCATCACATGAAAATTATACATTTAATCAAGCTGTGTTGCAGTTTTGAAGTGAAAGTTAAACATCAGAACATTTTAAGAGAAACTGCTGACTTAAAGGGAAGAAAATAGTGCCAAGAAATTTAAGAAAGGGGGGGGAAAAACTATGTTCACCAGCCACTGTATAAATACATCTAAATCATTTACAATGGTAAAATATTTTCTATAGTTAACAAAATAAACCTTTAAGTTAAAGAAGAGTAAATACATACAAATGGTGAATAAGGGGCCAGAATGTATGCCCTTAATCTGTGATGCCTTATTAACAAACCCTCTTTGAGGTAGATTGGTCTCCTATTCAGTTTTTAACTCCACACAGGAAATCTCCATTATGTGACCTTTCTTAACGTGACAATGCCTGATTGATATAAAGATGAAGCCAGTGAGTGTGGTTGTAGCAGTCATCCTGTACTCACTGAGTCCTATTTGGTTGGCAAATGAGCCTTAGCATTGACCAGGCAGGTTCTGGAGCTTTTTCCACAGTGTAACCATCTCCTTGGGACTCCGTTTGTGAACAAGCAGAACAGATCTGTATGCACAAGGATTTTCCCTTTCTCCTGCTGGGAGGTCAAATGTTAAAAAACCCGGGTGATGGGTTGGAGAAAGCCCGAGTCTGTGCAGGCACATTCCAAGATACACATCATCAATAGGGAAAAGGTGGACCCTCTCAGACACCTCTTTCAAACGTAGTGCAAGTGATCCAGAATACACCACCCCTCCTCCCCCAGCATAGGGTGGATACACTCCCTTGTAGAAATTTTCTGGTATGTAGTATTTTGTTGACGGTTCACGGTTTGGCATTGCATTAGTAATCACGTCCCCAATGAACATATCCATCTCAGTTTTCCTTTTTAAAAGTAGCTGTAGTTTGTGCTCCTCCTTGTTCTTGTGCAGATAATCCAGAAGGGCATTTGTTCTGACAAAGACGTCATCGTCCCCTTTGAAAACAAAGATGGCAGTGGGACAGTACTGCTCGAACCATCGCCAGAACAGCAAGTCCTTTAGGGTCAAATTATAAAACGTATCTCTGAAGTCCCACAGTAGAATATCCCCATACTTCAGGTTCTCTAGCTCCAGGAGATTCTTTAGGTCTGGGTGTGGACCTGTACCTGAGTCCTGCCTTCCGAGAAGAAAGACTGTGCGCACCAATCCACCTTTTTTATTTGATTCCCCTTCCACCAGACCACTGCGTCCCCATGTTTCACGGATTGCCTGCCTATTTTCAAAGTTTCCCACTTGAGATTTGATAGCCATGAGGAGCATGGGAGAGTCCAGATCAAAGCTACTGTTGTCTTTCCTACACATACCAGGTTGGTTGATAAGAAGGGGGTACTCCCTGTAGTACATTGACCTGATAAATGCCCTAATCTGTTCTGGCAGCCTGTTTATATCTTGCATGTGAGGGACTGAACACTTATGTGATGTGTTGTCAGAAATACATTCATTGTTAATCTCTGATAAAAACTTAGCTTTGGGCTTCCTCTGTATGTGAGTTGTGTTTCCTCTCAGTAGTGGATTGTGCTCACGGTCCCAAGCATGCTGAAGCTGGTTCCACAGAGCACTGTCCTCCAAACGAAGGTTCCAGAAAGGCCCGAGTGGATGGGAGGCCATAGTTGAAGAATTAGCAGAAATCCCTGGAGCAATATAGTGGAGAGTTATTTTTGGCGGAGCGTAGGAGATGGTGATGAATATGGAGATGCCAATATAAATTAAAAGATGGCCAGTCATCATACAAGGCAGCAGACACAAGCACAGCAGTCTCCCATTGCGTTTGCAGCATTTTCCCATTGCCTGTGGTATACAAATCAGACACACACCTGCACACAGAAAAACATGAGGCGTTCTTTTAAAGATAATAATGCAAAGCAGAGAAAGAAAAATGGCACTGCCTTCACTGTACAGATTTATGCAACAGAACGAGTCTCATAAGAGGTTTTATAGCAAACACTGCCATCAACTCAAGGGAGGTTTTTTGTCTCCTTAGTGATGGTCCAGGGAGGTTTATTATCTGTTCTTCTCTACACATTCACAACATCATCTAATACCTACCTGTCGACAGGTACTCAGCCCCTGTAGGAACAATGTGGAAAATGTAATATGAAACAACAAGGATTATTTGCCTCTTTCATCAGTTACTGCTTCCATATTGTATTTGACTTGAAAAGAATGGCCTATTGATTCTACATCTATCTAATTCCAAGGATGGATGAATAGACTAAACTTACCTGCATCTTTTAGTCTACAAAATACACTTGTTAGAACTGCTACATGTGTTTCCTACAACTCTGTCAAACTCTTACAAGTTTAGGCAATGGACGAAAGAGGAAACACAGAAGTACTTACAAGTGAGGGAACTTTCGTTGGTTATGGCGAGTGGGAAAAAAGGCACAGTCACCTGTGGTGTCCACTTCTTGTTTTAGTTTTAGCATCCGGCCTCGTCATGAGCTGGTTATTAAGCCGCAGCTGTGTAGCACAGTTTGTATTGTAGTGCATCATTTGGTCCTTCAGCGTTGGGGACTTTCAACCGCAGCTGAGCAACGTGTCCCAGGTGAGTCCTATGCGCACCGAGCATGCGCTCCTTTGGCTCTTTGACGCTTAAACATAACGAGGGGAAAAAAAGAACAAAGGGATCCACATGATTTGGTGTACTGTCTCCTGCCAACACATTAATTTTATTTACATGCGTTGCAGGTGTAGAGGCTATTTGCATGATGTAGCCAGATTGTCTGGACCCACCCAACCGCAAATTATAAATGATTAGTGGTTTAAGGTTTCACTTAAGTACACAAAATATATGTGACTGACACACAGAATATATATATATATATATATATATATATATATATATATATATATATATATATATATATATATATATTCTGTGTGTCAGTATGTTTGTGTGCGTGTAGATACAGAGATACAGTTAGTGTACAAGTGTATTATGCAATTTTATAAAGACAATCAAGGTAACACCGACATACCTCCATGCATAACACCCTGTGACGGACACTGCGTCAGACCAATAGAGCACGCGTCTGGCAACAGGTTACGGGCTAAACAGTCGAGGGCTTTGGGGCTAAATCCCCGGATGTGACCAATAGAACCAGTTGGGGGGCGGGGCATTGTGTAGTCTGCTTACGTTTGTTTTGCGTGAAGCAATACATGTTTGGTTGAGCTTTGAATGAGGAGCCATCATCCCGGCGGCTAGGAGGTGGAAAATACATTTCAAAGTATCTCCGGATGAATTCAAAATGAGCAAGCAGGCTTTTTCCACAGGTACTCCAGTGACTGTTAAGGTTCACTTTATCTCGGTGCTGGGTAAGCGTGCTTTTTTTTTTAAAACAATGAAAGAGAATTGATTTGTAAGCGACAAAACATGCCACAGACCTGTTTGTCTGTGACACAAAGTAGCAAGGTTGCTAGCAGATTTTTTCGCACTCTTGTTTTTTTTTTTTGTTTTTTTTTTTTTTTTTTGAGCGAGAGGGGGGGCGAGGTGAAGAGGATAAGGGGGAACTATCAGTCATTCCGAGACAAAAGAAACCCTAATATCTTCACCAATATGTGGCTGGGGGCAAATGACAGCCAGCAATGAGACCAACTCGCCTTTTGTGGCTCGTTGAAGTCTACATCCCCTTGCCATTAAGTAGCGTTAGCTTATTCTTCGAATCGCGTGTGTTATACAGGCGATCTCGGAGAAGAAGTAACCCAAACAGATCGTTGCAGACATATTATTGTTGCTTATTCCCTTCGTAAGATCCCGATAGGATGCCAGGATTTCGAGTTGACACGAATCAACGAATGAGGAGCAAATAACAAACGGCCTAATCGGCACGTTTTGTTCTCCTGACTCCTTAACTTGCATTGAGACTTTGTGTTCACTTTGAAGGCTCTCACACTCGCCAGCGGCTTGTCCCTGAGATTTTGTTATTTCGAAAAACCATTGCTTCTCTTCAGCATATTAACCACAACGCTTAAGTGATCATTCATGTGGACCAAATAATTGCTTTTCATTGAACTCAATCCGTGTATTGAAAAAGCCATTAAGCTTTCATCCAGTAGCTGTTATTTTGCGTACTACAGCTAGAAATATTGCTTGGCGTGCTTTGCTGTTTGGACAGTATCAAACAAACACAGAATTAAGATTGTAGT
Source organism: Neolamprologus brichardi (assembly GCF_056152115.1). Lineage (NCBI taxonomy): Eukaryota > Metazoa > Chordata > Actinopteri > Cichliformes > Cichlidae > Neolamprologus > Neolamprologus brichardi. The sequence goes on along the minus strand of NC_142110.1, from coordinate 40,189,049 downwards.
TAATTATTTTAAGGAAAGGTCTCTCTCTGGAAGCTGCTCTTACTGTTGGAGTCCAAGGGTTAAGCATTAAGTGAAAATAATTCTTAGAAGGAGCTTGGACTTTCAGAGTAACACACTAAGGATATTTATCCCTTCCACCTGGCAGCTATCTTGAGAAATCTGCATCTACCAGTAGTTCTGTCTGGATTTATTTGAGTCCATTGATCTGTAGTGCAGCTGTCTAATCCAAAAGCAATGGAGTATAGTCTTGGCAAGACTGAGTCCGCAAAGAAGATGCATTTTCAAATTTCCTTTAGTAATTTAATTACAGTTGTCTCTGGAGGTCCTGTTTGAATTGCACAGTCTGAGCATGTGTGCTTCCGTCAATAGGCTAGAAAATGGCTTTTTGCAATAAAAAAGACAGGTCTAATACAGGAGGAGGTTACACGTCCGAGTCAAAGCTCACATCAGTGTCCTGAACTTGGTGTTTAGTGTGTGTTCCACATTTCATGAGCTGTTTTCTGCTTAGTTGCTAGTCCAATTGAGGATGAGGTTGAGGTTTAGAATTGCTCCACTCAGTTGTAGTGAAGGGGAATATCAGATTGAAAGTCTAAAGAAAAGCATCCTGGAAGCTTAAGAGTTTATCAGGAGTAGGTGGGCCAGCAGGTTTCATCTGAAATTCCCTCTAGGAACCTGCTACTGACCAGGATTAAACAGTCCTCAGTTTCCTTATGATAGGGTAATAACAGGTTTTGGTTACAGAAATGCTATAGATTGCTACCTAAGATGGGTGTTCTTCCCTGTTAAGTAAAAACAATACTTGAGCATAATTATATACCCTTTAGTTGTTTCCAAAGCTGACTATATACTGGGGAACAGGATCAAGTGCACCATCCACCATTTGGAATAACAGATTTACATGGGTTAGGATCCTTGAAAAGTTTAGTATTGATTTGTCTAGAGCTGCATTTGTGTGAACAATATGCATGTGATGCTGAATAACTACATTAGAGACCAAAATATTTGATGTAAATAGTGAAATGCAAGGGGGCTGTTCACTCACTCTAACATCGGCAGTCGGGCTAAGTGGTCACACAACGGTTCCTATCAACTCGATAAGTCAAGCTAGGCTTTTCAAGTCTAGCTATGAGCACATTCACACAGTGGTGTTGGCCACATATGGCACAAACGTGCATACATTTACTGGTAGCGGGGTGGCCTATTCTACTTTAAAATAGAAAACTACAATAATAGAAAATATGAAGTGGTCAAAGACACATGTCAAGCTAAAAGTAGCACATTTATTGCAACCAAAGCAGCATTGTATGTAAATGATATAAATAAGAAGTATATTAATGTGTGGTTAGGAAGACTGGAGCAGCACATAAAAACTCTATTTAAAGCCCAGTAGAAAACCAGCAAGTAAGCTTTGTATGTGTAAGTTAGTAGACTTCTCAGCACCACAACTCTGTCATAGAAGCACAGGATGAGCATTAGCTTGGTACGATGGATGCAACCCTGGTGGTTTTAGACTGTGTGAGAGCAAGTAACGATCAAAAATATAAACAGAACTTAAACTGGCAGGTAAGTAGAACTGCAAATTTTATACAAGGTCAAGGCTTTATACGAGCCTTAGCGTTCTTTTAGTGTTATATAACTCTTTTAAAGGTTAAACAACAACATATAAAATTGCTTAAAAGCTGCTAGTAACCACAGTGTATGTCTAATTAGTTGTTGACAGAAAATGACAAAAGTGAAAGTTATATTAAGTTAATAAGTAGGCTGTGGGTTTCAAAACTTGGGTTGAACCTAAAGTTCCTCCACTAAGCCCCAAATACTGCTTTGTAATATAGGACTGTGATAAATATGTATAATAAGTGTTGCTCTGTTGCCTGTACTTGAAACATGTTTCTGTAAATAGTGTATTGGTGAAATTTATTTTTTTTAGGCTATGTCAGTAAGTACCCAGATTTTCAAATCAAATGCAGCATGGCAACAAATGCTGTTCATCATTTCTATATATCTTTAAATAGCCAGTGAGATGACCTGTGAGTGTTGTAGTCCTAAAAATACGTCTCTGTTTAAAGTGTTTGCAAAAGTTAGGTGTTAATGGCTTTAATAAAAAAAAAAAAAAAACAATATATGAGAGGTGAGAGATGGTTGTTAATACGGATGCATCAAATTTTTGTGCTTCGTGTGCAGTGGGAGAGGTGATAGTGGAAAGCTGTGATACAAATGATTTAAAAAAAAAAACAAAACTTTAAGTTTAAAAGAAATGCATTCAATTGTTCATCTCACTTAATATTTTCTTAGGTGTCTTACTCGTGCACAAATGTTAATGTGTGTTTTCTCTGTTTTCTAGGTTTCTTTGGATTTATTCCCCTTCAATCCCTATATTTAGTTTGACTTCTGAAGACCAATGCCTTAGTTCTGATCAAACATTACTCGTAAAAGACATACATACGCTGGGTATATTAACAGTGAGTTCAGACCAGTCAACTATATCACTCCCCCCAAACCCTTCTTTCCCAACTCAAGACAGATTAAGAGGGGCATCAGAACATTCAACAAGCTACCATGTCCTCCATCCTTCCCTTCACCCCACCTGTTGTGAAGCGGCTCTTGGGATGGAAGAAGACTCCAGCGGGGAGCGGAGGAGCAGGAGGAGGAATCGGAGGGGTTGGGGAGCAGAATGGAGGTGGACAGGAGGAGAAGTGGTGTGAAAAAGCAGTTAAAAGCTTGGTAAAGAAGCTTAAGAAGACGGGACAATTGGACGAGCTAGAGAAAGCGATCAGTACACAGAACAGCAACACAAAGTGTGTCACCATACCCAGGTAAGATGGGGACCCAGAGATCCTGTATTTCTATGTTTTTTGTCTCTGAACTGTAGACGCTCATTCACAACAGCTTTGTGCATTAATACATTTATATGAAGCACATGTAAACTTACAATTTTTTCATTTCCACTGAATGGTTAAAAATGAAGACAACAATGAACAATGCAGTTGCTTCTTTCAGCACTGTCACACTTCCACACAAAAACAAATCTGCTGGCAGCATGGAATGGTGTGCCACAATACCGCAAATTAGTGAGTGCAGTGAGGTATATCAACACACATGAAAGTAAGAAAAAGAGTGACAGGCACCCACACATTTGCAGAAAGAAGTCTCCGTTATGCAACAGTGGGTCCACTTCCCCAATACTTTGTGCCATAGGTTAGCAAGGCAGCAGAAGTGAAACCAGGTTGGAGGAAACAGATGTCCTGCATGCATTGCCAACCAAAACCATCTTGTGCTTGCTTTCATTAGAACTCACTAACCTATATGCAGAACTCGGGGGTGCATTCACACCGTCTGCAGAGTTTGCTCTATATTGATTTTTCTCTGATAATCTTTGATTGCATCAGCCTTGTGGTCTTCTGCACCTTAAGAATATGAACTGCCTGAGCTGATTTCAGTGTTTCCTTTGAGAACATTATGCCGATAAGTGATCATTCGGATGAATTTGATCGAAAACAGTGTAAAGATTAACGTGCCTGTTCTAGAATTTATCTTTAAAATCTATTCTGAAATAGTTTCGTGTCTTGCACCAGTAGTTTGCACCATCTCGTCTCCTAATTCTATAAAGTTTATTTTCAAATCAAAGATTTAAATGTTATTTGAGTAATAAATGTCTCTGGCTTCAAAGGTAGGAGCATAATGTTGTTGTCTAACTGGTAGCATACTTTTAAGTACTTTCAAATAACAGCAGGAGTTACTAATTAAATAGCTGCTTTTTTTAATTAGCACTCTGCATCGGCCACTTCACTTCATGAAGCACTTTAAGTCCAGTAAGTTTTGTAGAAATTATGTTATTACAACTCTCAAGCAATAAAGCAAGAGACAACCAAATGTGAATAGCTGTTGAAGCAATGTCCAAAAACTTAAGAATACCTTTGGTATGTAAAGCATTCTGCACCAGTTAACAAACTGTTTGAAATATGATGAACATTATATGATTACAAAAGTTGATGAAATTCTATTAAAAAATGAGTTGTGCAGGATGTATACGTTTGTTACAGTTGTTACATATTCTCTTAACACATTGCAGTTTTTGCAAACAAGTGAAGAAAAAACAAAAGAAAATGCATCTATTTATTCTTTTCATTCTGAAACTGTTCGCCATAATACCTTGTTCAAATGGTCACTGGCTACCTCTCTTACATATAGCTTCAGTATATTTCTGTTTGTCACATGAGAAGGTGTTGGAAGTCTCCAGACGAGGTGAGACAAAAAAGTCATGGAAACCCAACAAAGTACACGTGATCACCTTTCATTAATTCACTGAGGATCGGATTATTAGAAGCTTCCCTTCTCAAGTGTTTTATGCAATGTAGTCTTTCTCTCCTTTCTGTCTTAAGCTTCACATTAATTACAAATTATAATTTGGTATTATTTTAGTACCACACTACGTACTTATGCTGACCATAAATCAGCACACTCAGACTGGCCTGTCACTGAATTGATGGGTGCTATTCTTGATCACTCAACCCACTGCTTTCTATTGGTAGTTTTTGACAGATATGGAGAAAAAAAAGAAATGAAAATTCAGATCTAATTTACATCAGGTGTTTAAAGCAATTGGCATTTCAATAACATTTTTCTAGTCCTACATATGTGCTTTAGACTACAGGCCACATTTAACCATACATCCATGCACGTGTCTTATTCTGTACACTAAAAGCACTTTATCTACTTCTTATCCATGGCCAATTAACAAAACAAGCTCACCTTTTGACTGTGGGACGAAGCTGGAGTATTGGGGTAGAAACCCATATAGTCACAGAGAATGCTGGTCAGATTTACCTAGAATATAATGGAGGTGAAACTAGCATGTGTCTGGTTTGGCAGACTGGTGCTTTCCTGCTTTCCTTCCATTTTTTTGTAACTTAGTTTGTGAAACAATTGAGGGCTTTGTGAGGTGACCAGAAATGTAAATGCAGCTAATGTGATGGAGTTTGCACTGTATTTCTTTTTTCCTTTTTTTTGGCCTTGTAGCACAGACAGGTTCACCTTCTGTATTAAGGAATATTAGATGATGTCCTTGGTGGGCAGATAGTTTCTCAGCAGTGCACTCTGGTCAGATTTCTGGCTGAGGTCAGACAGACATAATTACATTGCAGTCTTTAATGCATTTGTGTAGATGTACTCTGAATGGATGAGCTTATATATATATATATTATTATTAAAGTTACAGAACTGAGCTCAGTGTTTGTAGCGCCCATACAGTGGTACTGTAGTTCAAAGCAGAAAATCACTAGAATTGCATGTAAAGCTCAAATTAGTCGTTGAATATAACATATTTATCCAACATTACCTTGCAAAAAGTGGAATGTAACACATACAGTACTTTGCAAAAGTTTTAAGGTATCCATCATTTCTTTATATTTTGCTAAGAAAATGTAGAAATATGTGCAGTGATGTATTCAAACATGTAAATACAGTATAAAAGGCAAAAACAGGGTTTGTACAATTGTAGTAGACTTAAACTAACTTAGGCAAGCTTTCTTTAAGTAGTCTTCAGGAATTGTTCTCTTGAAGGACATTCAAAGTTCTTTAGATGCCAGATGTCTTTTGTTTTGTTCTCTGTCTACATGATCCCTTACCACTTCAATAATATTGAGGTCCAGGCTCAGGGGAGACCAATCAATGACTGAAACTGACAGTTTTCCATTCGAGTATGTTTGGGATCATTGCCAGACTGAAAGTTGCAGCTCATCAGATGCTTTCCAGATGGTATTGTGTGGTGGATCAAAATCTAATGATACTTTTCTGTAATCATGATACAAGCAGTTCTTACAAGATCCCCAACACCTAGGGCTGAAATGCAGCCCAAGCCATCATAGAAGCAAGATGCAAAGAAATGAGGGCCAGCACAACATTTTTGCACAGTATTGTATGTGGTTATGTACTGTATTCTAAACAGTGCATCTGAAAGTGGTCTAACTGTGAGGAAGTTGTCAGAGATTTTAGCACAGATGAGAATGGCTCATCATATGTTGTCATCCATGTCCTGTAAATGAAAAAGACAAGACTTGCATGATGCTAAATGTCTGCTGTTTTCTTCTCATTGAGGAATGTAGGTTAGATTGTAGTTTCTGATATAGAACTGATAAAATTATGATAGTTACCGAAAGACATTTGTTTAGACAGTATGTTTTAAGGGTTGTAACTACACAGCTTGGATTCTTTTAGCTGCATAGTATGTCACATCACCTCTAATTTCCTTTAAGCTCAGGAAAGTGACGATAAAGCCTAAGATATTTTTTTTTCCTTTTGGTCTTTTTGTGGGTGGAGTGAAGGATGTGGAAAAAGGTATCTCGAGTATTGCAAGGTGTTTGTAGGTTTCTTTCTGACTGGAGGTAGGAAACACTGTAGCAGCTCTGCTATTTCTGGAGATAGTAGTTGGTGGTGATGGAAATTTTAAATGACAACATCCTAATGTTTTGCGCATACTTTGGTTAAACTTGCAAGAAGACGCCTTTAAAATACAGTTCTAGTTTTATGTCATTTATCCCCAGTGATCAATAGGTGAATAGATGAAGATCAAGGGTTCCCAGACAGGGGGCTTTTTGACGATGGACTCAAGAGACATTGTACTTTTGACCTTTTAAGTAAGAAAGGAAGAAGGCAAAGTGCTATCTGTGATCCTTGTAGTTGTAAAACTATGCAAGTAGGGTGATAAGCTTCGAGATAGAGAACCTTGCACAGACAGGCATGACAATCATTTTGCTCTAATCAGACAACAGGATCTCTCACACAAACTCCTTATGTGCAGATACACATTAGTGTTGTATCTTTTTTTTTTTTTTCTTTTCTCATGTCTTGACACACGAAGTGTTTAGTGATTTTTTTTTTTTCTTTTAATGTCCTCATTCACATATCATTCATGTTTAGATTAATATATTTCTTCACATCACACTTCTCATATGTTTTTGAAAAAAACATGCCCAAATGTGTGGTTTTATTTTATTTTTATTTGTTTGTGTGTTCTTTGCAGTTGTGCATTTTAGCGGCTTATTAACCTCCTAAGTCAAGTAAATGACAATTGGATGCATGCCTGGAATTGTATTATCTTACGGAGCCATTCTGTGTCACCTGATTGCACCACATCACTATTGTCTGATTTGGATTTGTCTTGCAGTCATCTGTCATCTTGTTGGTCTCTTACTGGGAAACTGAAGGTGGAGCTTTTTCCTTCCTTCATGCCATTGAGTTACCAACTGTACATATTTGTGATTTCATCGTACTAATTTGGAATGAAACGCCTCATGTTTACCATCTGTTTGCTTTCATTTTGTATTTTTTTTTCTTTTTCCACTTGTGTGCGTGTGTATGTGTATGCATGTCTTTGGTGTGCGTGCCTGTGTGTTTCTGTGTCTGTAGCAATTGCTCAGACCTTTGGGGTCTAGGCTCAGGCCACATGATAGAGCAGTGGGACTCAGCAGGCATGTACGGATATCCTGACCACAGCAGGTGAATATACTCACATGCATGAAAAATACAGTGATCCAACAGATTTACTACATATGTCTTCATTATTGCAAAAGTTGTGCAGAAAAAAGTAATGCCCATTGTTTCTTTAAGGTGGGGTCATTTCTGTTGTTTTTGTTTTTTAAACCAGATGTAATCACAACTTGTGCTACGAGTTTGCATTTATGGTTATTTAGACAATAAGGAAATAATGTAGCTGGTCATTTCCACTGAAAAACTTTCTTTATAGCTTTTTAAATAATCAACTAGCAGGTAGGCTTTTAAAATAAGGTTTAGCCATGCAACATATCCAGTGACTTTTTGAAATATATATATATTAGTAAGCACTTTCAAACCAGAAACTCCACATGACACAATCACCTTTCAGAGTTCCTGAGAGCTTCTTGTGAAGATCTTGGCACATTATGAGCTGCTTTTCATCTTCTCTCGCTTTCTCAATTCTCTTAGGTCACTGGATGGCCGTCTTCAGGTGTCTCATCGTAAGGGTCTGCCACACGTCATCTACTGCCGCCTGTGGAGATGGCCTGACCTTCACAGCCACCATGAGCTTAGGGCCATTGACACCTGCCAGTATGCATTTAACCTTAAGAAGGATGAAGTGTGTGTCAATCCCTACCATTACCAGAGAGTGGAGACACCTGGTAAGGGTCCTTGAGAATTGTGTGTCCTCTTACTTCAAGTACTTTTGGTTCTGGTGTTCAAGATGTCCTTGAACAACCCTATGAGCATGGTAGTCATAGCAAAATCATTGTTTTAGATCTCCTAGTCTCTTTCCATTTTGTGCTGTTAAAATCAGTCTAAATGTGTTTATATTTGTGTTCATTCGTCTTTTTACAAGATTATATTTAGTGGAAAATGCATATAATTATATCATATTAATTGGTATAACAATTTCCATCTGTACTTGTCAATAACACTTCTTTTCTCTTCAGTGCTGCCACCGGTGTTGGTCCCACGTCACACAGAGATTCTGACAGAGCTTCCGCCTCTAGACGACTTTACAAACTCCATTCCTGAAAACACCAACTTCCCTGCAGGCATAGATCCTCCTAATAACTATATACCAGGTATGCATGTTTTCCTTCATATTTCAGTAGTTTCACTCATTTGTTTAAAGTAACAACTGATCTTTCTGTGATAACTCTTGAGCTTTGGTTTAGTATAAAAACCTCTTGGCTTTGTTTGGGTTTTAAACAATGGTTGCTGTTAAGAATACACAACTTATTTAATGTTCCTTTTTTACAGACACTCCTCCACCTGGCTATATGAGTGAAGATGGTGAAACCAGCGACCAGCAGATGAATCAAAGTATGGAATCAGGTAGATTAGTTGAGTTTAGCACTTAATATCATATAATATCCTTAAGATTATACTCGCATGTAAACTTCTGGATTTTTTTTTTCCTCACACATGCACGTCATTACAGCAGTGTGTTTTACACAGGCAGTGTTTAAAATGCAAAACAGAGTACAACAAGATGTAATGTGTTGTATGTTTTTGTCATCAGGCTCACCAGCAGAAATGTCACCGAGCACCCTGTCTCCTGTCAGTCACGGCCTGGGTAAGAGCGATTTATTGGTTTATTTCTTTATTGGTTATCTTTAGTTTCCTTGGAAATTATCAATAAATGATTCAATGAAAACTTTAAACATTACCACCTTGATTTATTTCTTTCAGACCTTCAGCCAGTCACCTATAGCGAACCAGCATTCTGGTGCTCTATTGCTTACTACGAGCTAAACCAGCGGGTTGGAGAGACGTTCCATGCCTCACAGCCATCCCTGACCGTTGATGGCTTCACCGATCCTTCCAACTCTGAACGCTTCTGTTTAGGGCTTCTCAGCAATGTTAACAGAAATGCTACTGTTGAAATGACAAGGAGGCATATAGGTACGGCATACACTGCCACACACTCAAAAATAACATGGTGTAGCAGCTACTATGCGTGGGAAAGGCTCTTTTTAAGGATTTTTACAGTGTTGCGGCACTTTAACAATACCTGCACTATGAATCTCAGATTCATTACACTGACGTCCTTGAGCTGTAAATGTGTCTTTACAGAGATTTCAATTGTAAAGGTGCTGTGAGAAATACAGCTTTTTGTTTCTTTTGAGAAATACAGCAGTTCTTTCAGTGATGGCTTTTAAAAATCTATCTGATAAAGACATGTTGCTGAATAGGTGTGACTGATTTAGGACTTTCCATAGCACTACGTCCACTGATATTTCACTCAAGTTCAAACTTTGCTCCAGAGTAAGCCTTTGTGATTTTTTTTCTGTCTTTTTCTGTCTTTTTTTTTTAGCTTCACATAAATTTTTCTGTGATACATTCTGCAGGTCGTGGCGTGAGATTGTATTATATTGGAGGGGAGGTGTTTGCCGAGTGCCTCAGCGACAGTGCCATTTTTGTCCAGAGTCCTAACTGCAATCAACGATATGGCTGGCACCCCGCCACAGTCTGCAAGATACCACCAGGTTTGTACATGTTTTATTTTATTTTTTAAATCAAGCTGAATGATTCTTATACAACAGTTTAAAAAGGTCCTGCCTGGTTTGCTTACAAGATACAGTATAGAAGATATACTTCATTTATCCTAAAGATGTGAATTTTGCAAATGTCTCAGAAAGGTAAAAACTAATCTGGGATCAAAATGAGTATTAAAAAATGTTAAATAAGTAAATGTTTGGCTAACAATATTAAGTAGTAGCATACAATACAGTAAAAAAAATCTAAGTTTATAAAAAAGTGACTTACCTAGCGTAGTAGAAACAGCATAGCAAATATCAGATGCTATTAAAGTTTCTCAGTAGCAGAAAGTGCAGTACAGTGAAGTAAATCAGTAAGTGTTAAGTGCTGTGACACTGCAGGGTTGAGATGATTCTCTGCTAGGCAGACGTGTTAATTTGAACACAGTTATGGCATGAACCACAATTTCCTGTGTCAGTCAGTGTGGAGCTGAATCACTCTTAGTAAAGTGCGCTGCTGCCTGTACAGTAAGTGGTTCAGAGGGCTTCTAACGTGTCCAGTTTGTATCACAGAGGTGGCCTTCCAGATTGGTTTATTTAGTCTGTTGGTGTCCGACTGATAGAAAGTTCCTAGTGTTTTGCTGTACACATTGAAGGATCTCTGCCTTCTCGGTGGATACAACCTGCTCGTGCCCTTTTTGGAAAAAAAAAACCTTAGTGTTGGTCCTCTTCCAATGGAAGTATCACCAAACAAAGATTTAGAAAATGATGGTGCGTGATGGCTCTGCTTTTTGTTTGTTTTTTTAAATGAAAATAGCTCTAATATGTAGATCCCCCCCTCTGATATTGATGAAATTGAGCTTGAAGAAAGGGAATACAGTGTGACAGTCTTTTCAGACACTCACCCACACTCTGACTCATCTGTACCCATGTAACTTTGAACATTTCATCCCTGGCCAAAAGAGCAGTGTGAACGCTATCATTACTGAAGCACACAGTGGTACTGAAATGCACCACAAAGATCTTTTGAACATTCAGGGGTCAGATTTGTAAGGCTTGTGTAGAATAATTCCTAACATGCAACACATCCACTCCTCACAATGGTTCAGCTTGGTACCTACAAATATATCACAACTGTGATCTTGCTAATTATAATATTCAGCTTACCGGTTTTGGAAATGCACATTTATTTAATTTGGCTTTATTTTTGTAAAATGTTACATGTGCACAAATGTGAAAAATTAAATGTACTCGGAGTATTTGCATTAACTAAATTAAATCTTTCCTGGTGGGGATTATTAGTCCCACACATCATTTTGTTTCCTTTTTCTGTATGTAATGTATTTTTTTCTGTTTTGATAGGCTGTAATCTGAAGATTTTTAACAACCAGGAGTTTGCTGCACTGCTGGCCCAGTCAGTAAATCAAGGGTTTGAGGCTGTATACCAACTAACCAGGATGTGCACCATCAGAATGAGCTTTGTCAAGGGCTGGGGAGCTGAGTACAGGTGAATTTGTCTCTGAAGCACATGTTCTCTTACACTGCCATCCATAATGAATGGAGAGCTTTCTGGTCGCCATCAGACCAGAGAGTTGCTCAGTAAAACTCAGTAGTGTTGTCTCTCTCTGGGGACTGCACAGGAATATAGTGTTTGCAATTTCTGAGCTGTTTAATTCATTAATTTTTCTCTGTAAACTGTTAATGTTGCAAATGTTGGCATGACTCTGATTGCTAACAATATTTTTCTGGTTCTATGAACTGAAAGGCTTAAGCCTACCTCCCCTTTTTAAAAACAACTTTTGGTGTAATTTTGTTGTACACATCAGTGTCCATCTAAGTTCTTTATTCACTAAAAATGAGCTTGTGGGTAGAGGCCACATAAGTGTCACAAATAGTTGTGACAAAGCTTGTGGCTCCCTTCACCTCTGCACATTTTGCTTGCCATGATGTGATGGTTGAATAGTCAGCAATAGAAGTTGTATTAGTTCTCTGAAATCAAATTAGTTCTCAAGATGTTCTAGGGGGAGTTTTCTGAAGCTATTGGATTGTTTGTGCATGAAAAGGACTGTAGTTTCCCTTAACACTGACTCATAGCTTGTATACCTTCAAGTTAATGGACTGAACCTAAGTAAATTAGTCTTAAGGAGAAATAGTGAATCAGCAATCTAACTTGAGAAAGTGATGAAGGACTTGAAATTCAAATATAGGTACACTCTCACTCTCTATTGCGGTGTCAGCAGTATATCTTTCATGCAGGTCGTAGAGAAGCAGCTCGTGCAAGATTTTAAGTCAACATTTTATGTGCACACACAAACTATAACAAGTTTTTAGTTGCATGGAACATCATTAACAAAGAATGAGGACAGACTTTTTGCCTTACTGCTCCCCAGTGTTCAGTGGAAGGTAAAACGGGTGCTTTTTACACCCCAAACAGTTTTTTATTTAAACAGAATAGTAGTTGGTTGGCATGTCCCAAACAGACTTTGAGTGCAGTAAAGGCATCCTGCCAAGAATAACACACAATGTAACAGTCTCGGTCAAACTGCAAACTCAGATGTACATTTTAGTATTTTTAATCACACGTAAGAAATCTCATAATAATGTTTAACATACTGTCTTTTTTGTGCTTTAAAAAATAAAAAAATGAATATTGATATGAAATCCATCTATAAATGCTGCTTATTATCAATAACAAATCACATGAAATGCTACTTTTAGCTACTTTTGTCCCATACCCATGTGCTATATTTTTATCCTTGCAGGCGTCAGACAGTCACCAGCACCCCTTGTTGGATTGAACTGCATCTCAACGGCCCCCTCCAGTGGTTGGATAAGGTGTTGACCCAAATGGGTTCACCCTCAGTGCGCTGCTCTAGTATGTCCTAAACAGTGTCCTGCTTTGGCAGATGCAAAGTCAGACATTTCAGTGTTTGAACAGTGCACCATGCAGTCTTAAGTGATGTACAAACAACAAAACAAAAACAAGAAGAAAAAACCCCACACACACATTGGACCCTGAGGACAAGAGCTTGACATCACTAATTGACAATAGTGGTTTATTAAGTGATGCCACAATAGACCCTGACTCTGTTGGAACAACTGACACATTCTAGTTCTCATCAAGTGAGATCACCTTGCAATATCAAAATGACAAGAGAGTGATGTCCTATTGGGCGAGCCTACATTTGTGCTCTGATCTGGAAACCCAAAGCAGGACAGAGCTTTATTTTCCTCCTCACTGACACAACAACAGCTGCTTCGGGGATCGAGCATGTGACCTTCTACTTGCTGGACAGTCTGTCCAACTACTCGTTCAGATCGCATCTTCACTACCTATTTACCACAGCACAACTTTGATCCCATGTCAGTATTTCTGTTTACACGACGCTGACTAACAGTACTACTGCCACTCCAGGCTCACAATCGACCAAAGCCAACTTCACATCTTCATTTTCTGGCGACCAAACTTCCATTTGATTTGGGATGCTCCTCTCTTCTCCCAGTCAGTCATGTGCTGTTGTTATCACTGACCTCACTATGTTGGAATGCAAAGTCTTCTGCTCTTAAAGGGGTTTAATTACTCACGAACCCCATCTTTGCATTTTCTCATGCACACAAACCGTATGCGTTTTTCTTTTCCTTTGTTTTCATAATGATAAAGTGTCTCCTCTTTATACGAAGCGTGAATTGGTTGGTGAGGAGTTTCCATTAAATAGTAGTAGTCATCATTAACCACCTAGTGTAGATGATTGGAATTAAAGTTGAGGATTACTTGAAGCAAGTGTCTACAATATGTCACACTTGGCCAAAATTAGTTCCTCCCATGCACCCTCTCTTACATTCTCCTTATTTTATTCCACAGTTACATCAGCTTGTTTGTGAAGAGGAGCTCTGTATAGACTTTGAGATGCACAGGCTTACGATTAAACACAAGGCTTCACTATTGCTTACGTCTAACAAGAGGAAAAGATAAACACCTATTCCCTATGTTTCACATTTGTGGAAGAGGCATAAATCTCTGAAATAGTGTATCATTATTGACATTTTATCAGTAAGTAAAGTCCTACAGTGGACTGTAATTAACAAGCATCCTCTATTCCGCACTTGCACTATCCTAAATTAAAAATGGTTGCCTTTCATGTAAAATATAGCAAGGTATGCTTTTAAATCGAAAATATAGAAGTGTTGAAAAGCCCACTCGATTCAAGATAATCACAGAAGAAGATTAATATTTAGACTATTTACTGTAAAGATTTGGGCCCTTACATTGCATGAATTGGTGTTCATTTGATTTGAAAAATGAATAAATAAATAAAATTTCCTATCCGAAAGCCAGCTGGTACCGACATTGGCGTTTGAAAGCGTTTAAGTATTCAAGCTTTAAGTACTCCACAAGCTAGTTACTCTACAGTTATTTTCTTTACTTGTTTCCTTTAGCTACATTTTGTATTTTCCGAGTATTTTTTACATATAAATATATTTAAAATCTTTAAAGCTTTCTTCCTTTTTATTAGAATTTATTTTTTTTAGAACATACCTTCAGTTTGAAAATTATTACAGCTTGATGACTATTTGTGTGTGTGCGTGTGTGTAGCATAGGATATACCATTATCACTGAATTTACCACTTAAAGCACATTTAGTTATCATTGCGCTCAATGACTGACATTGTCCTAATTGATACCTTTCTTTCTTCAACATCTGAAATTTGGAGACTTTCACCATATTTAGGCTCTTACAGATGTCATCTTAGTGATACCAGTATTTCATCTCAGTCTGACCAAAGATCGGCTTAATCTTTAAATTCACCAGTGTCTGTTTGAGCTCCACAATTAAAGATGAGCATTTTATGGTTACGTACCACAGCTATTAGAAAAATGAAGGTGTTTCGATGACTAAATAACTGACCTTTTGGATATTGATGTATAATCCAACCGCCTCGCAATGGAGTATACAGCACATGGTATTAATTAATATAGCTCTGTTGCTGAAAGGTGTGTTTGTGGAGTTGAGATTCCAGTGTGCAGTGAACAAACTGCATCAAAAGCTGATTGAGTTCCGTAATTCAACACATGAACATTAATTAACAATGAGTGTGTTTACTTGCACACGGGATACTAAGTTGAAGTCTCTGTACTGTAAGTAAATTCTTTACTTGGGATTTAAAGTGGGACATGTAAATATATAATAATGGGACTCACTTGCCTCATTGTTGTGGCTCTTGCTGTCACATTCCCAGTATCCTCATTTTACATTCTCTAAATAAAAGAGCTGTTGTTGGTGTGCACGTAAACACATTCCCATTTTCTACTTGATCAGTGATGCAGATGTGACATATTATTATTGCTATTATTTTATTTTTTAAGTAAGGACACCAAAATGAAGGTTTAGCTTCTCACATAATGAGGGCCAAGACATGAAGTCCAGAAATCCTGGTACATGATACATTATTGCATATTCAAAGATGTCAAAATTCAGTAGGTGGGTTTTAGAGCGGTTGATGGATGACGTCTCTCATTAGGCAGTGTACTTCATTGCCTTTATTTTTATCTTTACTTTAGAGCCCTGCCTGTCTTTATACTGGTTTGACCCAGGCAAATGTTGACCTATACTTCTTCACCTAACTAATGCTCATCTGTAACCAGACTAAAACCAGCTCAATGTGGTAAATGTTGTTTATCTTTTTGTTATTTATCTGTCAACCTGTCTTATATTTTCTTTTTTTATTTATTAGGGAAAATGTTGACTGGATGTTCTAGCCAGACTTTCCAAATGTTAAAGTGACGATATCATGGTGTATTATTGCTAACCCACGTTTGTTCTATGCAGAAACATTGATAAGGTTTTTTTTCTTTTCTTTTCGTTTTTTTCTGATGGCTAGTCATACTGTTTTGTGCGTATTGCCGGGATCCAGCAAAAGCCTTCGCTTCTATTTGTTTTTAAGTGCCACCTAAGACTTTAGCCTGCCCTACAAATTACCAGCTCTCAGAGGGAAGATGAAACCAAATAAGGTTTCATGAAGGCTACTTCAACACATTCTGAAGGTCCGCATTCCTATTTAAGGATCACGTGTTGTATTATTATTGTTATTATTATTATTTCTTTTTGTTTCCTGATTGTGATGACAATTGTGTATCTTCAAATAAGCCTCTTTCAGGTGAATCGTCAAGAAGGTGGTTCTTTGGAGACAGTGAAGTTTCTACATGTCACTAGTGATGTGTTGTTATATAGTTGTACTTTTGTTTTTATCATACATGCTGTTCCTTTTGCTTGCTGTCAATGGAGCATATTCACTTAGACAGTCTCTTAGAATTTCTGTCTTTTCAAACACTTCACTTCATAGGCTTTCCAACTACCTTGCATATACAACTTCTTACAGTGTACACTAATAAAGCTGTTTTAATTCAACTGAAAATAGTGTCTTGTGTTGCATTCCAAATAGTTCTAGCCTTTGTTAGGCTGAGCGTTCTGCATAACTGAATAAAGCTCATGTTGGTGTAGTCATCAGTTAAAACTGACAGTTTACCTGAATTTCTTTAATTTAAAATACTGTCCTTTATGGTGTTTTCTCTCTCGGCATAAACTCAAGACACTTTATTAGGTACCCTTTGGTAGTACCAGGCTGGTTCTTTTACCTTCGGAGCTGCCTTAATTCTTCTTGGCATAGATAAAACAAGGAAACAGTCCTTGGATGCAGAATTGTCGACTGCACATCCCAAACTCATACCACATATCTCAGGTGGTCTGCTGGATTGAAATTTGTGATTGTGGAGGCCATTTTCGCTTTGTGACATGGTGCGTTATGCTGAAAGGAGCCATCCGAAGATGGGCACACTGTGGTTTTAAAGGGTTGGACATGGTCAGCAACAATACTCAAAGTGTGTCAAGAAAAAATCCCCCACATGACTACACCATCAGAACCAACAGCCTGGAGAGTTAATAGAAACTAGACATGATCCATGCTTTCATATGGTTTATGTCAAATTCTGACCCTACCCTCTGATTGTCACAGCAGAAATCAAGGCAACGGTTTTCTGTGTGTTCTGTTAACCAGTTTTGGTGAGCCTTTGTGTAACCTCAGTTTTCTATTATTAGCTGACAGGAGTGGTACCTAGTGAGTCTTCCTCTATTGCAGCTAATCTGCTTTAAGACACATATTGTGCATTTAGAGATATTCTGCATACCTCAGTTGTAATGACTGTTTATTTGGGCCATTGTTCCCCTTCTGTCAACTTGAAGCGCTCTGCTCTGAACTCCGTCATCAACGAGGTGTTTTCGCCCCCCTCACTGCATATTTTCTCTTTTCAGACCAAGCCTAGAGATAGTTGTGCAGGAGAATGACAGCAGATTGCAGCAGTTTCTAAAATACTCAGACCAACACCAATGTCACATCAGTCATCCCCCCCACGCTGATGCTGAATTTGAACTTCACTGAGTTGCTGCACACATTTTATGTGCACATTAAAAAGTGTTAGTTTTTGTTTTGTTTTTTGTATAATCAGACATGTTTATTTGCTCTCCCCATAAAGAAGAAAAACAGAAGCGAAACTGTTAAATATTAGTGTATTAGACCAACCAAATTATGATTAATTAGCTTAGGCCAGCAAGAACACCGTGAAGACACTTTTAAAATGGATTAGCTGCAAGACTTAGCTGGAATAAGTATCATCTCAACCACAGCTACAACAAGGACGGGCTCTTCCAGCTCATTAGCTAAACACTGAGTTCTTCGATGGATTCAATTAAACAGTAACACTTGAAGAATTTGCATTTCGGAGGTCCAGGTACTGTCTTTGGCTAATGTCCATCCTATAACTCTCGAGAGATATAAGTATAGTAAAATTGTTTAAATCAGTAAGTTGATGCACAGACGTCTATTGAAGTTAGCTTTATTTAGACTGTCTGTTAGAAGTCTTTTAGCTTGTGTTTGCTTTTAAAGCCTCGCTAAAGTGTATTTAGTAAGGCTTATGTGGTGTTTATAGTGTATAGCATGTAAACTGAAGGGCTTTGGTGGTTTAGTTCAAATACTAAAAAGGATGGCATTACTATTACAAATGTAAGCAAATCACTAGCCTGGGAGTCTAGGTTGTAGGAATGTGGGTTGGTCCTGATGCTAGATGTCTTATGATTGTCGGTAGGGGGAGGTAGAAGCAAACTAATGAAGCGCCCCGGGGGTGTGAGGCGCAATAAGGAAGCTCAAAACCTGCTTTAAAATTTAAATTTGATTTTTGTGTTTATTTATTTATTTGCATTATTTTACTCCCAGTTCACATCAGTATTATTAACCTGTGCACGTGTTAATTTGGAAATGTGTTTTAAGGAAAGCCCGATTATTACACAGGTACACTACCTGTCTACAAGGACACTGACAGTTACTTAGCGTTATAATGAAGATTTAAGTAGTTTGTATATTTCTTTAAAAAACTGACCAAACCAGTTTGATAATAAATGTTTTCTTCTTTATGTGCACACTCACAAGCATATATACAGACACTGGATCACAACCCTGAAACAGTAACTGACCTGTAACATAAATAAAATGGTAATCTCTCCCTCCCTGAATTATTTATATTTGTTTACTGTCAGTGAGTGAAACCGTCTTTTAACCCCCTCCCTTGAAGTGAAATAGTCTACTTAGTGATATGGTGGTTTTACAGTTAAACATCCCAGACACATTAAAACACATTAAAACCTTTGCAGTTAAAAGGCTGGGTGGAGTAAACAGTCTAGAGAGTGGAGTATCTTTTATATGTTTTATAGTATGTACTGTTGTTGTTGGTTTTAGATACTTGGTGTTGTGATAAAAATAAAAAATAAAAGCAGTAAAATATTTTTAGCAACACATTTTAACCTGTTTCGTGTAAATACTTAGCATTTTGCTCTTCCCAGTTAAATTTATGCCAGTGCATCTATTACCATCTTTTTTGCCTGCCTGAATGAGTAGTCTTTCTAAGTGACCCACTCCATTACCAGAGCATCATTAGGGTGTTGTTGTTGATGCTTACCCTCCTTCCTTATGGTTTGGCCTTGGATCTCATCCAGTCCCCTGAGTCCTCTTACAGTACAGAGCAGTAAGCATTTCCCAAACAAATTAATACCATATCCTGAGTGTGCCTAAACTTTCTGGAAGTGTAATATAGACTATTAATGGTGGCAGTCATGTTTTTTTTCAGTTGCGGTGGCAGAACAGATTTCAATTTATATTTCCGATTGGTTAATAGACGCAAGGACGTTAATTGTTGTGACTGTGGCGTCTGCTTTATGGACTAGATATTGATCGGATGTGCTGGCTATTCATGCAGAGGTTGCAAATGCAAAATATGTTTCCCAGTAACTATGAGAGTAATTCGGCTTGGTAAATTACAGTCAGCAGCAAATATAGTATTTTGCAACTGTGATCTTACTCCAGGCTGTTAGTATGTGTAGTGTATTATGGATTTCACGTGAGCATGAAATTTTCTATCAATACCTTAGTGTTTTTAAAAAGTAGTTTATTTGAGTGTAGTTATGACATTTCATTGGTTTTACGACTGCTGCTCTTAACAGTATGGCTAATCTATGTAATGCGTACCGACAAGGGTCTCTCTCAGCTGGACTTATTAGCTTGACTCCTCATCATACATTTCAGCACAGCTATAAATAGCTGACTTGTAATTTGTTTATCTATTGCTGTCCATGTCTCTGTCTTTGTTTATGTCTATGCATCTAAGGCAAAAAAAAAAAATCTACCTGACACAGGCGGGAGGATTTTTAAGAATACCTTGTCAGGTATTTGTCAGGTATTTTTTTAATACCTGGTGATGTTGCAGCGTAGGTCCTGACATACAACCTGTGTGCTGACCCCACACTGACATCTATCATTAATATGACTTTTTGTTTCTGACGTTGTGTTTGTGCCATTTGACGTCCCAGTGTAAGATTCCTTTCATGGGTTCCTTACATTTCACTTACCTGACCCCTTGAATCTAAACCTTATACGTGCTGCTTGATCCAACCGTGTGTGTGTGTGTGTGTGTACATGAATGATGTGTGTCTTTCCTGGACAGGGTTAACTGGATGGTTCCTTGGGAACAGTCGATACATGTGTAGATGAACCCTTCTTACTTCTTGGCTTTACATCTTAGAAAGGCACTTTGTGTGTATTTGGGCACCATAGGACCCGAAGAAGGTTGATCATGTATAAGTTATGTTAACTAATTAAGACTGGGCCCTAACCTATGGCTGACCCCAAGGAAATAACAATGAACCATCTAAAAGCCTTTGTACCTGCTTACCTGTGGCCTCTTGGCCACACTAGAGTGTTGGATATCCTGTGTGCCTGTGTGTGTCCATGCATGTGTGTGTTTTGGCTGGCTGGTAGCGGAGGGCTACTCTGACCTGGTAACTGGAGCACGATGAGAGAAGAAACGAGAGAGCAAAGAGAAAAGGACAGCGAGAGAGCAAAGAAGAAAAGAGCCATCTACCCCTCTCTTACTTTCTTTCACCGAAGAGGGGAAAGAAAGTAAGGGGGTGTAGACGGCTAGTCCATGTAATTAGGCCTAAATGAGTTTTCCACTGACTCAGTGGGTCGTGGCAGCGCTGGGACAAAGATATGCTGGAGGTCAGGGAGTCATCAAGTTTGGGGATGGGGCATGGTGTGGTCACATGAAGAAATGAGTGCAGCGTGGCAGGCGGTAGACCTCCTTTGGTCAAGGTTTTTTAGGGGAGACTGACACGACTTTTTTTCCCTGTTTCTTTATGGTTCTAAAAAAATATCAGATCTTACATCTGAATATGAACAACTTTTTAATGTGGGGGAATGCACAACTTAATTTCCCAAATGAAAGTCCAGTTCTATGTCCACCCACAGAATTTCACATATTATCAACAGTTACAATTATTCTCATGAATATTTACACTAGGGATGAGTGACAATTATATATCTGTGATCTGGTCACATATAAAAGTCCCAAAACAGAAGCAAAAGCCATGCTTTCTGCTGCCTATTTGCTCCATAAATGTGTAATACATTGTCACCACAAGTGTAACTGTGCAAAAAGATTGCAAGGATACATTCTATGCTGGAGGAATAACACGATATTGACAGTAATTAATCATATTAAATGGCTTGTTTCACTTAAACAAAGAAAAAATACTGTCTCTCCAGTTTATTTTTCTTTCAAAATCTAATGCATTCCTGTAGCATTGAACATGCTGCTTAACCTGATATTCTATTGACCGTCGTGCTTACTTAACAATCAGCTATCCTTCAATTTCCATTTAACTGATTTACTATCAGAAATAGACGAATCATAGACAGCGAAGCACCTAGAACGCACTTGTCTTCAAAATGGATGAAACTGGTGGCAAAGTTACCCTTGAAATAGTCTTTTTATATGAAAGGAATCAACTCAAGAACTCTATTCAAATGTGTTTGTCATTCTTATTGGCCACCTGTGAGTTCTGCTTTAACCCCAAAATGATCCCTCCAATTATAAGCTGTTATGAGCTCTAAGAGTGTTTGTGACGTTGTTATATCTTCACCTCAACCAGGTTCAAAAAGTAACAGAAATGGTCATTAAGGGGGAATTTTTACATGAGATTGTATGGTGGGTTATTTGTAATTAAGATCCGCTCATTATGTGGATGGGAAATATTACGCTTAGCTGGGAAAACAGAATATCTCTTGTAAAATCTAAATATACTTTCAAGGTTGTTCTTCTATGCTTTCTTTAAAAAAACAAGTGAAGCTGGTGTTAGATGGTTCTTCAGGTTGAAATGTCCAGTGAGAATGACAGCACAGGCCGATTGCGTCTTCTTGTACAACTGCTTAATGGCACAAATTGGAAAAATGAAATTTAGAGCTGTGCACAGATATTCAGCTATGCATATAAATGTTTTTGGGGGAAGGTATTTGGCTTCAGATTTTGAAATTATAATTAATTTTTAGGTGATTTTTTAAGGCGCTGAAACACACACCATCTCAACCATTCCTTCCATGCACAGCAGTGATCATGACGCTTCATCTCACCTCATTGTTGCCATCTTAAAGAATTAGCAAGTTTTCATATCTTCACAGCCACTTTTCCTTAAAAAATTGCCTAATGATAAATTTAGTGCCCTGTGAGCGCTAGGTCTTGCTCTCCCACCACAGGCAAACCTGTCAGCATACAGCAGCACCTGTAAATGAGCTGTTTGTGGGGTTGTTTTTACAATGATGGAGGCTGTTTGAGCGGAGGGAGAGAAGACATTCTGTCCCTTCTAACCTTTTCACGTTGGTTGAATAAACAAAATGAAAGCACTAGTTGTTCTTTGTTTGGTTTAACGATAGTAAAACAAACTAAAGCAAAGCTTATTTTTTACTGTCACTTTTGCAGTTCTGAATGTGGCCTGTATGCTGCTTTTGTCTCCTTCGCTGATCTTCAACCTTTTTCTCTTATTTGTCTTTCCTCCCAATGTCAATACATTGTGTGCAATAATATCAGCCAATATTATTCCCTGTTTGTTGCGAAGCAGATCATATTATGCATGTTTGTGTGTTAATTCTGTGTATTAAGTGTGCAGCTGTGTACACTGTGTATTTTCACATCATCTCACATTACTTTTTAAAGCAACGAGCTACTGAAGGCCGTGCACACAAACAAACGCGCACGTGTCTGTGCTCGCACAAACACACAAACTCTCCACCTTCCTAATATTCTCCGCCTCCCCCTACATGTGCTACATGGCGGGGTGTGTGTGGGGTTATGAAAACAGTTAGGCTTAATAATTGATGTTCTGCATTTCAATCAATTTCACCACAGTGTTAGGCTAATTAAGGTTAGCGCTATGCTCCCAGGGGCTGTGTATGTATGAGGGTGTGAGTGAATAAAAAAAAAAGTGTGTGTGAGATGGACGGTATATGTGTGTTTTCCTGCTCCTGGGGGCTCCATGCTCCATTTTATATCTCAAAATACATGGGAATTCTCTATTTCAGGAACAAGAGATGAGAGACGGTCCTTTTCTCTCTCTCTTGCGTGCGCGCTCTCGCTTGCTGTTTCTCTTCCTCTCTTTCCCTCATTTTGTGTGTCTCTCTCTCTTGCTCACTCCTTCCCCTCTCTCTCCCCAGGCAGGATCCTAAATGCAATTAACACAGCCGCTTTACTGCCTGCTAATTATTAACACACACACACACACACACACACACACACACTGGAAATGATTATTTTATGCTGGACTAATTTAAAGTTCATTGACAATTGTTTTAATTAATTAAATAAGAAAAGCACACACTTTAAGAAACACAGGCTGCCAGGCAGGCACTGCAGACGTTTGCATATGAATGTAATAATTATCCTCAGTGTGTTTTTGGTGGCTCACCTAAAGCATTTTTTTTTTCTTTTTGTGTGTGTATGTGTCATGTATAGTTCACCCACAACCTTAAGGTGTGTAAGTGTTAATCCTAGTGTGTGTGTTAATGTGTCTCTAAACCCTTTCTGTCAGTATTTAACATTAACTGGAATAACTAAAGAGTGCAATTAAGAAGCAAAGACAGCTTTATGTGCAGCGATTTTTTCCCCTCTGTTATTAAATAGTCAGGGGTTGGCCACACTTCCCATAGGAGGCTGGACTGCTATTGCTGCAGATCAGCTGTGTTTGTGTATCAGCACTAAATGCCACACAGTCGGCTTTTGAGGTGCAGGGTCAACCTACACAAATAACGATTGCCTCTACAGTTGACTGCACAGTGGTTTTGATATTTAGCAAATCGCTAAAGTGTCAACTTTCAGGTACATTCATGTTCTGAGATAATTGACTACCTGTGTCACAGGGGAGGTTTTGTCTATACAATATGTCACGTTCTGCTCTTTTATTTACAATGCTTGACAAAACAGTATTTGTGATAATGAAACATCAGCTTAGACTATAGGTTTCAGATCCTCGTGTCTAACTCACAGCTTACATTGCCTCTAGTAAGTTAAATAGGTGTATTTGAACTTGAATTAGAAATGCAGTACAATGCAAAACTCTTCAGCCATTCCTCATTCCTTTATATTTTGCTAGCAAAATTAGAAATAGGTGGTTTTTTGAAACATCTAAAACGATAAATGTAAATAGAGACAAAACAGAGTCTGAACAATTCTAACAAACTTGAAAGTTGATATTTCGTCTGACCGCCTTAATTCTTCAACACAGTCTGAAGTCTGGGGCAAGCTTTCTTGTAATTTCTTTAAGGAGGCTTCAGGAATAGTTCTCCAAGCTAATTTAATGACATTTCAAAGCTTTTCGTCAGATCTCGACTGCTTTTTCTGTCAAGTTGATCCCACGATGGTCTCGGCTCTGGATTTGTGAGGGACATCACCTCAACAATGCTGAGAGGTAGCGTGAAACTTAAAAATAAAAATACAATAAATTGTGTGTGTTACCAGATTTTCATTTAGCATGTACAGGCAAACGTATTATATTTCCAACTACTTGCTACGTACATACAGTAAGTATAAAACGAAGCTTAAGTTTTTGAAATGTATTTTTTATGGTCTAATGAGATACTCTTTGTATACTCCTTTATTCTTTTTAGTTTCACTTTTATTTTAGCCGCTCTTCTGTCTGGAGGCAGTTTTTAATCTTTAATTGTAAGTTTAGATGCATGTTTGATTTGTAACTTTCCAGGATAACTATGGCCTTACACAGGCTAACAGTCTGAGTATAAAAGAAAGCCACCTATTGTATTCATTGGAGTAGTTTTGAAAAGTGCATGTCCAACAGAACCAGTCAAAATACAGGGTGTTGTTTCAAAATGTGGGACCGGGGGACAAGAAATTTCACATTTGAATTCATCATGCCCTCATCAAAAGCCTGTTCCCACTGATTTTCAGACCACTTATTGTGTAATCTGGACTTTTCTCTCTGTTTTTCTTCTTTAAGAATAGCGTCTTGACAGCCACTCTTCCACTGAGACCATTTCTGATGAGGCTTTGGTAATTGGATCAACTAAAAGGGCAGATGAATCTCTTAGAGCTCGTTCAGGTCTTTGCTGGATTTTTTTCCTGTTTCTTAAGGACGTGACTTTTGGATACTGTTCGTCTGCTGTTGAAGTCCACTTGTCCAGTATAAAGAAATATAAATAAATGAGGGGTTACTTAAGACTTCTGGACAGTACTTAGAGTCCAGAGTACTTTAGAGTGTTTTAATTATATGCAGTAAACCATAGTTTGAGTCCTCCTTAGATAAAATTATTTCCTCTCCTCCCTGAAATGATTATTTGGGGGTTTTTTTATAAGCTAAATTTACAATTGATTGGACCATTTGTTGACTGCCCTTCAGCCATCATTCTGGACTTTAGTATTTGTAACTATAATGCCACTGAAGTGGGCTTGGACTAAGTCTTAAGACTGAGACATCCACCATGGTAAGAAGACAGAGATTGGATATGTACTTTGAAGAATTAATCTAGTACTGCTCTTGTGTTTGATGAGTGAACAGAAGCCACGTGTGGCCTCAAGCAGCTAGACACCAGGTGTGTTTGTTTAATAAAGTCAGAAGAAAAGAAAAAAGGAGAGCCAAACAAAAGAAACAGAAATACTATAATATAAGATGAAAGACTGAATGGAAAGTGAAGGATCTCGTATGAAAATGTGTGCGCTTGCTTTTGGTGGACTCAGGTGTTAAAGTACACTCCCATTACGCTTAGGAGATGTCAGCCATGAGACTGGAGACACAACACCACCATCTTTCCACCACCCAACCACCTTTTATTAACCTTCTTTGTCTTTTTAAAACCCCTTTCTGCTGTTACCTCACAGTCTATTTTCAGTTCAGTTTTCAACACTGATTGAAATTCAGTATTAACTACAAATTGTCTGAACTAAATTCTGTTAGTTAAAGCTGAACTTTATTATTATTGTCAAAACGACACTGTGGAGGGGGAAATGAACTCCACCTTATAGAAATCTCCATGACTTTGATTTTTGTTGTGCTTTATAGCATAAATAACCTAAATAAATACATTCTTAGCCATTCTCTGGGTGATGTGAGGCATCTTAAAGGAATGAAATATTTACACTTACAGTTGAAACAGTACTGATAGACTGGATTTGTCTGTGCATTCAATTGTTCGTTTTTAGTTCATGAATTGTTTGAGTCACATTTTTTGTGAATTTCTTACTTTCTAATTCCTCTTTATTGGTATCCCTTCTTGTGTTACCCCTGTTGGCTTTTACTGTTTTCCACACATCATTTGTTCACTTCAAATGTATGTTTCTAGGTCTAGCAGTATTTACAGTTTATTAATAATCTCTCATTTCTTCTTCTTTTTGCCTATAACCACACAGAGAGGAGCTGCAGGAGGGCATCAGGAGGACACAGGGTCCTGAGTAGGGGGTAAGACCTTAGGCCTGAGGGCACAGAACCATATTGTGGGGTTAATGTGTGTGTCTGTGTGTCCAATTTATTCCTCTGTTGTTCTCCTCTAGCCTGACCATCATGTGTGTTTGAATGAATGCATGAATATGTGAAAGAGAGACACATATGGGGGTATATTTGTGCACATGCTTGTGTGCATGTGTGAATGAATGAGTGTGTGTGTGTGTGTGTGTGTGTGTGTGTGTGAGTGAGAGTGAGTGGAAGCCCCTGGCCAGGCCATTCGTTATTGATGCTCCTGCCTCAGGGTATGTCGGGGGAAATGGATGTGCGTGTATGTGGGAGTGTGCTCGTGTTTGCTTGTGTGTGCGCGCAGCTGTGTGCATGTGTGTGTACAGGGGGTCATGTTATGTCGTCAAACGGCGGCTGGTGAAAGATGGCCAGCACTGATATGATCAGTCATCTGTTGATCAAGATGTACTGCTGCCTCCTCATCGCAGTTTCTCTCTCTGAATTTCACAGTTAAGTCACTCTTGCGCTTCTCTCGTTCTCTCTTTGTCTTCTTCCTTCTTTTCCCATGCTTTTTTGTTAAAAATGTCCTTAAATTTGCTTTCTTAAGCAGGTTTCAGAAGCAACTTTGTCTTTTTCTTTCTGTCTTTCTTTCTACATTGCTGTATGCAAAGTGTCTTTGTGGCTTGGCATTATCGACGTCCACATGTCTTGCTTTTTGTGTATTTTTTGCGACTTATGTCGTTCAATATTCTTCTCTGTCATCTTTCTTCCCGTTTTGCCGTTGTCTCTTCCACCCTTGTCTTTCTCTTCCTTTCATTAAAGTGTCGTGTTACATGTGTACACACAGAC
Source organism: Neolamprologus brichardi (assembly GCF_056152115.1). Lineage (NCBI taxonomy): Eukaryota > Metazoa > Chordata > Actinopteri > Cichliformes > Cichlidae > Neolamprologus > Neolamprologus brichardi. The sequence goes on along the minus strand of NC_142110.1, from coordinate 40,161,895 downwards.
AAACAGCCAGGAAATGATAAGATATGCTCGCATGCTCAGTAACTCACAAATGTTAAAATGCGCGTACACATAAGCTAACCTGAGCCTGGTATACATACTGCACAAGAGACACACAAGCATTCGCATATACACATACACACGAGCTGTGGTAAGTAGGTAATGTGCTTCAGATACTGTGGTTAACTGTATACACCACCAGTCTAAAGTGCTCTGCCCTGCGGTGAATAGCTAATGGGCTTCAGAGAGTTTGGTTTTTTAACCTTAAGGCGCTGTTGTTTTCTGTGGTTAAAAGATAATGGGGGTTTTACTGTGTGGTTAAGAGCTGCACTTGTGTTTGGATGTGTGTGTGTGTTTATGCATGTGTTCATGTGCATTTGTTTCTGTGCTAGGAGAATAGTCCCCAGCAGTGATTTCATTTGTACCGTAAAAATTAAAAATTTAGAGTTTACTCATGCTAAGTTGGAAGTGCTGTGCATCTGTGAGGTGTTATTTCAAGCGTAATCCTGTGGGTTGTTTTTTTTTTTATTATGGAATTAAAATAGGAGACAAACAGGAAAGGAATCAGAGTTGTTACTGCGTGTGTGATTTCTCGAGAAGCATTTTGGGAAATGGTCCAGCCTCAATTTACGAGAAATAAGCAGAATGGATTTCATGGTATGGGTGCATGTTGAATGGAAAATAACTGCTCTATATGTTCAAATCCAATACAGACTAGCTGTTGTGGAAAACTATCTCTTCTCCCTGCTTAAGCATGCAACTTAGCATTTTGACAGTCACTCCAGTTGTTCCACCATCTGCCATTTTAGCTACCAGAAGAAATGTGCATAGATATTGAGGAACACAAAAGTAACGGTCCTGATGGTATTGTAGTGGTTTACACGTTTGTCTAACAAGCAAAAGATCCTCGGCTTGATCCTGGAATGAGGCACAAATCCGTTTGACAGATGTGTCACAAGGAGTCTGTGGTATATAAAAGCGTTCAGTGAAATCAAGCATGTACCTGCTCTGGTGACTCTTTGCGAATAAATGAGCAGACAAAAGTAGCGTCTGTCTTCTTGATTTGGTTACAGTTGGGGCTTACGTTTTTCCTGGGGATATTTTGCAACCAGCACTGTAGCTGCAAGACTTATAACAATCTCAACAGTTATGGTGCCATTATTTTATAACTGTTACATTGTACAATAAACCTTTGCCAGTCATGTAAAAATGCTTCCTTTCATTGATGTTTGTTTTTTTTATTTACTTATTTATTAATTCATGTTTGCTCAGCCAAAATGCAGAATAGTTTGATAAGCAAATAGTAAATAGTCTGTCTATTTCCTCAGGTAACAGATTTTTTTTGTTTTTCTTTCAGTGCATTTGTGAGGTGATATAAAGTCTGCAGGCCCGTGGCATGTCCTGTGAATGTTGGAACTATTATCTGACTCATAACTATGCTGTCTTGATTGAGATAGCTAATTTGGCTCTTTAAGGTGTGATTGCCTGTATCATTGTTGCAAATGGCTGTACAGTACCTTCTTATTTAATTTTATTAATCAAAGCTCTTTTTCTCTTTATAATAATACCTTTCTGTAGCGTACATGTAGCATACGGACATAAAACTTTGAGTGTGAATGTATATATGTGCAGAGTATTTGCTGGCACATCAGTGCATGTCTTCTTAAATCACTCATCACATTGTCAGTGTTGTTTTCTGTGGGAAATGGATAATGCCTTTACAATGTGTGGTTAGAGTCAAGACCAGTACAGTTCACTGTGCGCTGACCCCAAACGATGCATAATGTAACAGCACTGACCACGCTGATGTATTAGTGGACTAAGTGACTGTATTAATGGTGCTCAGTACAGGGAGGGAGGCACTAAGAGGCCCGAAAAGTGCTTTAAGTGAAGGTGTGGAACGGTGATTGGCTGCGATAGGTGTGTGTGTGTGTGTGTGTGCATGACTTTTTGGGAGCTAATGGTTAGATAGATTAGGAAATCCATCACATTTAAGGACAATTTTCAAGGATTCTTAAATCTTTTTTTTCTCTTCCTTTAACGGAAAAATTGCAGTGTCAAACAAAACAGAAGGTGTTTTCCTGTAGGATGCTGAAAGCCTGTCTAAACATTTCATTAATCAACCTAACATAAATGTTTTCAGACTGTGGGAGTGTCCAGAGAGAACCCACGTGAGGAGGGAGAACATGCAAAACACCCAAACTGACAGTACCCACCCGGCTGTAGAGTCAAATCTAGAAGCTTCATTCTGTTAGGCAACAATGATAGCCATTGCACCACTGTGCTGCTATAAATGTGATGCAGTACATCAATACAGCCATTGGTATTTCTCAAAAACACCATCCATTACTCAGCATAGTCTCCCACAAATATGAGAAAAGGTTAAATCTTTCCAGTGTACTGATAGCCTCTACTTTTGGCTTCCACCAAACTATCATGGATTTGATTATAAAAGTGGTAACTCTGTTAGGTAAGCGATTATATGAATAATACTTTGTATGTTACATAGATGTGTGTGTGTGTGTGTGTGTGTGTGTGTGTGTGTGTGTGTGTGTGCATGTGTGTGTCTTTTGTTAACTTTTCATTGGTGTAGTTGACACAAAATATGAAAACATATCTGTGGTCCAAACAATTTTGAGTGATGTGTACTGTGTGATAACATCAGCAAGTTAGCAAGTATCCTGACTTATGTTATCCCATCACAAATAAATTTTGCATATTTGGGGGACCTTCTAGCCAATTTCCCAAAAAGCTGGTGGCAGTTTAAAAACAAACAACACTGTTTATTGGATATATGTGAACTTTAAAACATAGGAAAATTCAGTCCAATCAGGATCTATATAGAAAATAAGAAAACATGCCATAAAAGTGACAGTTACTGTAATCACAATCAAAACCTTTGACTTTTGCTGGGAAAGATCAAATGAGAGTCACATTGCTTACTCAACAAGCGTAACTATTTCCACAGTTAAGTCTTATCTAGTGCCATTATATTTTGTGCAGTCACAGCATTCTTGCTAAGTAGATTTGTATGAAGACTTACTGCTAGTTTAAGTTGATGCTTGTCATCAAATTCCTGTGAAGTTCTATGCAGACTGACAGAAGGTATTCGCTTTCTTTCTAATAGTTATACTTGCACTTTTCAATCTTGAGGGGGAGTGTCTAAAGTGAGAAATATGGGGGCACGGCCCCTTTTTTGATCCATGTCTGAGAGGATGCCAGTCATCATGACATGTCTGCCTGATTCATGTTTTTGTACTCTATGTAATCTAATATTCATTACTTATACAAGTAACATCATCATTAACTCCCCCTCTTCATCTCCTTTCTTTTCATTTTTTTTCTTTCTACCTCCCTTACATCCTTGCATCCCTCTTCTTCCTTACCCACATCCATCTGTCATCCTCTCTATCCCCATGCTCCTTCCTTACTTCTTCAGTGTCTGGACCAAATTGTAAACAACTGTCATATCTGGCCTTCTTAAATAGCATTTACAGAAGGTCCAGAGTGTGCACACACACACAGACACACACATAGACACACTCCCATGCATATCTCATCAATGTTTCAGATCGAGGGCTGAATATCAGCTAGCTATACTCCATGCCTAGTCCTCACTTATTTACATCCGGCTGCCCCCGAGCCACTGAAACCTCAACACCAACATCAATGATTCATCAGCCAGTGTTTTAGCAAAATGCATACCTCCTCTGTCGATACTGAGGAGGAGAAGAGGGAAAGAAGAGGAGAAGTGAAAGGATGGGACCATGTAAGGAAAGAAGAGAAGCTAGAGAGAGACAAGTGGAGAGTAAAGGGAAGGTATTAGTGGTATCAGTGTAAAAAGAAAACTTGGAGGAAAAGATAGTGGATGAGGAAGAGGCAGGAAAAACTTGACAAAGGAAGAAAAGGAAGTCAGGTAAAGAGAGAAAGTCATAGTGGAAGGTAGGAAAAGACAAGGAGATTGATAAGGAAGAGAAGAAAATGCTGTTAAAAAAAACAAAAAGAGAGAAGCAATTAAAACATACCAGTGCATCCACTTCTTCCCTCTGCTTTTTTTTCTTTCTGCCTCCAACACTTGATCCCTCTTTTATGGATGAAACATGGTCTTTTTTATCTTATTTTTGTTCGAAATCAATGACATTCTGCAGGCACATTCAGACACAGGAGTCCGATATGTCTTTTACTCTTTAGATTTCAGTAGAACATGAACCCACTTTCCTCTTTATAGATGTCCACAGACATTTCCACATCGATTTTAAAGATGTACTTGCATTTTGAAATTGTGGTTTTCTGGTGTGCAATTGCTTAAGAAACATAAAAACAGCCCTAAAGCCAAATTTTCACAGTTGGAAAAAACAAAAGCAAAAAAAAACTTTTTTATGACTCACATGAATCCTGTATTTTTAAAAAAAAACCATTTACAACAGCTGCTTTAATATCAGTTTGTAAGAGATTCAAACTTTTTAACTATTTTATTAACTGTTATCACATAAATGATGTACCTTAATTAAACTGCAACTGGAAGTGCGTAATAATACTAAAACGGTTTGATTTCTTAAACAGGCATAAAGATAGATGTCTTCCTACTCCATTCAATGATTGAGTGGTCACTGAGATGTGCTTGAGCACGTGTGTGTATGTGTACGTATTGCTTTGTTTTTATATGTTCAAAATAAAAGGTTATTATCAGCATATTTTTTAGCTAATCAGAAACACACAGTTAAATATATAATATTTACAAGTATCCGAATCTGAATAGCTTGATTATTAGCAATTAAAGCAAATGCACAAAAAAGCAAAATATTAAATTAGAAGAAATAATAGGACTGAATAGAATAGCATAGCTACTTTACTGTCATTCAGACCATTGTGTATTTTAAAAAAATACAATCTTAAATATGTAGACATAAGAATATAAAAGAAATTAGGCACATGAAGAACAGCACGAAAGGAACAGGGGCAGAAACAGAGGCTAGAAGGGATAACTGGCCTTGACTTTGAGGGAGAATTGTTTCATGATAACAAGGACAAGACACTTCTACTGTGTTTTCTCTCTTTCTTTCTCCCTCACTCTCCTTTTCTGTCATTTGGTGCCCAGGGTGAAATTATGATAATAAGAGAAAGGAAAAGCTATTACTGTGGCTGCTCTCTCATTATGTAAATGATATTAAACAGGCCCTCTGTGTGTGAATTTGTGTGTGTTTCCAGTGTGTATTCAAGCCTGAGCAGCTGAGCATGCAGGTGCGTGTGCATGAATGTTTGTGAAGGCTGCCGTGTTTGTGTGCGTGCGTGTGTGTGTCTTTGTTTGGCTGTTTGTTCTTGTGTGGACGGGCTGAAAATGTCTTTCTCCATTGGTGTGTATGTGTGTGTGTGCACGTGTATGTCCTGGGGCTAGGGTTCCTCAGTGCAGTGATTACAAGGTGTCAAACTCCCCCACATTGATTATGACATGTTAATTACACACTGTTTCCACCTGCTTTGATGACACAACACGCACATTAAAAGATGTCCTGCACACACAGTGTCTTGGACGTTGTGTTGGTATGGGGCCCTTGTGAATTCAAGCGAAACTTTAGACATGCCAGGATAAGAATAGGATGCCTGTGTTTGTTTAAAGACAGCTAGAAGTAACCTAACTATTGTAGCTGTGTTTACCTGCAGCCACACAATAATTATGACATGCATGGAAAACTGACTTTATTTTATCTGTATGTTACAGACACAGACAAACACACACACACACACACACATATGCAGTTTAGCATTTTGGACAGTTTGATGCTCCGAAATCTGTTTGGGAACAGCCCCCTTTCCAACATGACTGTGCACCAGTGCACAAAGCAAGCTCCATAAAGACGTGAATGAGCAAGTTTGGTGTGGAAGAACTTGACTGGCCTGTATAAAGTCAGGGCCAGGGCTGCTCATCCAACATCAGTGTCTGACCTCACAAATGCACACTCCTACTGTAAACCTCCTTGACTCCTAAACCTTGTGGAAAGCCTTCCCAGAAGAGTTGAAGCTATTATGGCCACAAACATCATATTAAATCCTATGGATTAAGAATGTGATGTCACTCAAATTCATATGAATGTGAAGGCAGACAAGTGAATACTTTTGGCAATATTGTGTAGGTAATCATGTGCAAACAACTCCAGATTTTGTATTTTTTTTTTTATTTGACAGTATCATTGTGACAGTAATAAGATGCTGAATGGCATTGACAATCAATACTCCTGTTTCAGGTGATTTCACATAAAGCAAATCGCACAGGGAAGTATTCTGAGACCCTATTTACAATATTTCTTATGTGATTATGAACACTTCTGAAAAATATTGACTATCTGCTGAACCACTGTTTTTTTCTAGATATCCTTCTGTCTTGCCTTCAGTCTTCTGTTAATGTGTTTGATTTCAGATGCACTTTAATACATTCTTACTTTTATGTGTGTATGTGCGTGTCTTTTTTGGTGGTCTGTCTTGCTCTACTCCATTGCTTGTTTATATGCTTTATACCACAGGTCCTCGGGGGTTTATAAATATTGATTCTTACAAAGGATGGATAGATGCTTGATAGCTTGTCCAAGCCCTGGGAATACACACTTGAGTACACGCACACACACACACACACACACACACACACACACACACACACACACACACACACACACACACACACACGCACACACACTCACACACACACGCATTCCTAAATCCCTCTTTCCAAGTACCAGCAGCCCAATACAATCTCTCTCTTATGTGGTACTTTGATACAAAAGCAGTATTTTTAAATGAGAATGTGTGCAATACCTCCATGAATAGACTGTTGTATTGTGTTACAATATCTATTCTACCTCAACTTTGCAAAAACACTAAATAAAGCACTTCCACATTTTATGTTCTTATCTAGAGTTCAAAATCTTGCAGGAATCAAACGTTTGTTTGGTGAATGATGTTTGTGTAACTATAGAGGTGGCCACATATAAGATAGATAGCACACAGCTAGTGTCCATGGTTACATCCACAAACAGCATGATTTTCCATTATTTAGTTTTTTACTAAAGACTAACAGAATAAGATTTTTTATGGCTATTATGAATATTTCTGAGAAGCTGGTAGTGTTTGGTTCCTTAATCAAATGCTCTGTTTGAGCCTATAAATATAAAGATTTGGTGATTCAGAACTTTATTAATGTACAATGAGGAGCACAAAATCACCACTTTGTTTGGTATAGCACACACCTAGTATCAGGTTGACCCTAATTTGTTAGAGCTAAATTCTGACACCTCAAAATTTTTTGATTTATCAGACCAAGCAATCTTCTGTTGTCTAGTTTTGGTCAGACTGTGCCAATTGTAGTCTCAGTTTCCTGTTCCTAGCTGACAGGAGAGATACCTGATGTGGTCTAATGTTGCTGTAGTCCAAAGTTCAAGGTTTGACATGTACATTCAGAAATACTGCGTACCTTCGTTGTAATTAATGATTTGAATTACTGTTGCCTTCCCTTCAGCTTGAAGCTGTCTGGTCATTCTCTTTTGACCCCTGGCCTCAACAACTTCTGGACACTGGCTATTTCCCCTTTTCCAGACTGTACTCTGTAAACCCTAGAGACAGTTGTGTGTGACAATTGCAGTGGAACAGCAGTTTCTGAAGTCCTGAAACCAGCCTGTCTGAAACCAAATAACCGTGCAGTGTTGAAAGTCACTTAAATCACCTTTCTTACCAGTTCTTATGCTTAGGTTTTCTTGAACATATCTACATGCCTAAATGCACTGAGTTCCTGCCATGCGGCTGACTGACTAGAGATTTATGATAACAATCAGCTGAATATGTGTACCTAATAAGGTGTCCAGTAGTTCCATTGTTATGAACATGACCCACACAATTTGTCAAACCTACTAAAACATTTGATAACAGTGATCAAAAAGATTTCCAAACCTCAAAGCTGACACTTTGAATGAATCAGATTTCTAATTTTTAAATGTCATTGCCAAAGTAAATTCAACCAAATGTCAGTCTGTGCATCTACCTGCATCTGTGCAAAATGTAGAAGACCCTCTGGTTCGAGTACATCAGGAGATAAAAGCTGTGGAATCAAGTGGCTTTATATCATCTACTTAGTTGATGAAGGTTAAACTGCCTCACAAGACAACAAAAGAGAAATCCCATATTGTTCCATATGGTACCCTTTTACTTGCTGTTTCTGTAATCTCAATCAGAAGAACCTGGCAGCAAACATCTAATACTTTTTTAATATTGTTTTGGAAACTTGACAGTTTTGCGTTCTTAGATCACAGTCTGTCTAAAGCATGCAACAGAGACTCCTTAAGATGTAATTTTATATTCTCCATTAGTGCTAGAGTGTTCAAAGCTAGAGAAAGAGTGACAGGATGGCCCCTCAGAGCATACAGCAGATTGGAGTGAGGCTTGGCTAAAAGTGCAGCAAGACCACTTGAAAAGGTAGAGTGTATGAACTGGAATAATGGGAGACCAAGATCAGACGCTGTTACCCTGATCCCATCTGCTATGCCAGATACTTCTGAACACTCTATAAACCACCTTTCTTACACACTTGTTAAAAGGTCCCCTGTTTGAGCGAGAAAGTGAAAGAGATGGAATAATAAGATGGAAAGATAAAAAGACAAGCTGTATTTCCTGGTATCCTACTACTGGGTTACTGGACACTTGTAAACACTCAACAGTTCACACACATTTCCTCCTCACAAATAGTAAATAGTGTGTGCATGCATGTGTGTGGTTCGGTAAAAAGATGGATTTAGGGCATCCTGTCTGCATTCTTCCTTTGCTCTGCTATACTGCAGGTATATCTTTGGTGACTGTGTGTGTGTGCGCGCGCCTAATGTTGCAATGTAAATGGTCAACTCTGTCAGGTTATGCAGTGGTCACAGCAACTGTTGTGATGAAAGCACAACTTAATTAGATACCAAACAATCACAGGCACAGGACCACTCAGGCCAAATAACTAGAGGTGTGTGTGTGTGTGTGTGTGTGTGTGTGTGTGTGTGTGTGAGGGGTGGTGGTGGGGGGCAGAATATCGTATCTATCTTAAGTCAGTAAGGCTCTGGCAAAAATACTTTTTCTTCCCCCAAACAACTATCTCTCTTCTTTTACTCAGTGCTAGGCTGTATTTTAAAGATGGTAGTTCTGAGGCAAATTACATAAGGGCAGCTAATCAATCATCTAAATGTTTATTTAAACTGCGCAATTAAATGACAGAAGAGGGTTTTTTTTATCTACCATAGATTTTTTAAGCCCAAAGAGTTGATATCTTTCAATTACTACAGCAACATTTCTTTATCATGTAGAAAAACTAAGACTCATGGTTAAAATTACACTTCTTTTTCTTATATTAAATAATCTCAGGGGTTCTTTACACTGACAGAAAGGTGAATTTCACTGGTCTGGTACACTTGACATCAAAATGTGCTGTATGTGGCCCATGATGTGGAATGACATCTCTGCTATGAAGCACAGCAGCTTCACAACATTGGATCCAGACATTTAGATCGATGTACAGTAGCCTAACTGGAAAAGATAACGTGCATCTTGTGATACTGAGGTTTTTACATATCCCCACATAGCACACAGGTCTGGCCCGGATCTGGTGTCAAGCTGGCACTGCTGGCTGACTTCTGGCATGGTAAGTTGTATGTCATCCAGATATGGGGCAGGCCTGGCATAAATGGCACTGTGTATGTGATGGCATGCCACATCTGGCACAGTTGTGGTTTGGTTTATGTGGCTCAGGCTCATAGAAAACAGGTCTGGCTCGGATCCAGCATCAAGCTGGCACTTCTGACTGACTGGTGTCATGACAGGGTGTATTTCAACCAGATGTGGGTCAGGTCTGGCAATGATGGCGCTATTTATGTTCCTATTTTCCTATTTTAGTTAGAAGACCCAAATTCTATACTGCAATGGTAGCCAACGTTTCAAATGCAGATTTGACAGGTTTGTGAGTGTACACTTAATCCAAAATCTGGTGAGGGTTTACTCATGTTTCCCACCGGATGGCTGTAGCTCAGGAGGTAGAGCAGGTCCCCTACTGATCGGAAGGTTAGTGGTGTGATCACTGGCTCCTCCAGTCTGCATGTCAAGAATGTGTATGAATGTAGTTAGGAAGCACTAAACTTTCTCAGTTTAGAGAAAGTGTGTGATTGGATGAATGTGTTGTGTTGTATAGAGCACTTTGACTAATCTGGGAGAGTAGAAAAGTGCTATATAAGAATCAGTCTATTCACTGTCTGAACAGAGTTTTGTCATGTCACTTTTGGCCTTGTGCTGGCCCATGTGTGGGCCACCTCTGGCAAACCAGATCTGGGCCACCAAAGGGCCGTCATTCTTTGCGGTATGTGGGCCATGTGTAAGCACATTGTGTGGGCCAGATTCAGGCCATACCAATTTTGCTGTGTGGGTTGGATGTGATACAGTTTACATTTTTTCAATTAACCTTTAATTTATTGCTATAGAATACTGTTACAGCCCAGTATGTTTCTATCTCTTAGAAAAGATAACATACCTCCTGTGCACAAAGCAAAGCTTATGAAGAAGTTAGTTTCCCAGTATAATGTTAAAGATCTTGCAAATGAACACCAACTGTATGCCAGATCTTGCCACATAACATTGATGGCTGAACTTAGTAATGCCCTTGTGGTTGAAAATTCCTGCAGAAAAGTTCTACCCAGACACTGTTTTAAAAAGCAGTCTGTACTGTTAAGTGTGTGTGTGTATGTGTGTTTATATGTATGTGTTGTCCACATACATTTGGTCATGTTTATATGTGCACATATATTAGTCAAAGAGAGAAACTTGAGTTTATGTGGGTGTGTTTTTGCCCCAGCTTCTCTCACAGTGTGTGTTAGTTTCTAATTCCCAGTGACAGATAACTGGTTGGAGCAGAACCGTGTCAGCTCTGTTTACTCAGGACAGGCCTCCTGGAAATTAGACTTAACTCATAACCACAGGCGCCGATTGTCCTCCTCTAGCACACATGCTCACAAATATAGGCCAACACAAACACATCCTATGGAGGAAACTATGAATTCTAGATAGATGGGGCACACAAAACAGCATGTAAATGCACACATGGGTATTATTGTACAAAAACAGGCACACACAGGCTCAATCAACACTCACACACACACACATACACACTGTACCTGAAAAACAACTTATTCAGTACCTGTCACCTCTGCTTAATAAATAAGAATCTGGTTTTGTCTTTGTGGGGGATGAGAGGTTAAGGTTTATCTGAGTGCATTCATTTGTATGTGCTTGTGTTTGAGAGAGAAACAGAGATAGGTCGAGCTGAGGAGCGTAGCTGTCTAGATTAACCATCTAGTCGGTGTGGTCAGACCCCTTAATGAAAACCAATAGAGATTCACTCGTCTTTAATGAACAGCACACAGTCCTCACAGCCTCAATTTAAGCTTGCAATAAGACACTGTCACTCATCGTGTATCAGTTTGTGTGTGTGTGTGACTTAGAGAGCAACTGAGTGGGCAAGGGGACGTTTTGTCCTCCCCCCTTTGTTTTGCTTTCTTCTGATTTCTTTCTATTTCTTGTTTCTCTTTCTTATCTTAACTTCTTTCTTTCTTTCTCTCTGTTTTTCAGCTCCCGCTTTTCTCTGTAAAAGATGGGAGTGTTAACTGCTTTTTGTGTGTTGTGCGTGACTGTATGTGAACCTCGTGGAGTCGATCTGGCAGGTGACACCTCTGATCTGGCTTCTGCAACCAGTAAGCAACCCTGGCAATAAGAAGCCACCAAATTAATTACCCTGTGTGTATTTGTCATTGAGCTAGAGAGGTTACACACATCCACGCTTACGATCTTGACTGTATTCCAATTTTCTTCTTGCTTTCTAAGGCCAAAAAAGTGTGCGACTTGACCAGTGATGTAATTATTTTTTCAAAATTGATCCTCACAAATATATTTTCTTTAATTGCCTTCAACTGTCTTTAGTTCTAATTTAATTCTCACACTTCTGAACCGTCCTTAAAGCCAAATGTCCTGGTGAATAAACATAGTTTTTAGTCGTAGGCTCAGTTCTGGTGTGGGAACAAAGTAACAAGTCAAAAGTCATTTAGGGCTTATTCACAGTATTCTGTCCTTATTGTGCCTCAGTGCATTTGGCCTCCAAAGTTCAGCCGATTTGACTCTAATGAACACTTTGCACTACCAGGGTATGATTAACCCTTTAAAGCCGGTCGGGGCGGGGATATGCTGTTTTTTTGCAAATTTGCATTATAATATTTATTTTCGTTTTTCCTGCAGTATATAAAAATTGGTGTATTTCAAAAATAAAACTATGAAGACACTTAAAATAAATTTCCTGTGGTGGGAAACTATTTTGTGCAACTTTTTTGTATTTACAGTTTTGAGGGATAAGCCTCTTAAATTTCTCTAACTAGAAATATATGTTTAAAAAAAACAAAAATGATTTTAAATTGTTTTGTAGTTTATTGCACTTTTTTGCAATTTATATAATTACTATGCACTTAATGCATACATATCATTAAAATTTGGGCTATAATGGTTGTATTGATGTATATCAACTTGAAATGCTTCCAAAAATGGCACTACAGCATGTAAAAATATAATATAAGCTCTGGCGGACTTGGTTCTATGGTAGGTCTTAAAGGGTTAAGTGAACTATGCCCTGACTAGCTTGAAAACATGTGCCCAGATCTGACTTGATACACATGTAGTGTTATGGCTACCACAGCCAATCCCAGATCTCTAATGATTTCTCAATAATCAACAAATACGGGAGAGAACAGTGTGTCACTGCTTCTCTATTAAGCCACAAAATGCATAAACCCTGCTGTGCTCAGCAAAAATGGTTTTCAAGATTGTGAGTTACATGACACACAGAGCATTCATGAGATATGAGTTGAGATGCAGAGACAAATTAAAGTGCACTCATTTCCTGATCTTTAAGGATATTGATGGAGGGCAATAAGGCTTGAGCACAGCAAAAGACAGTCCATAGTGTGAGTACACACCTTACTGGCATGGAAAGTAACACTGGCACTAAAATAATAAACCAAATAACATAGTTTAATATTAATACACTTTAGCCAAAGATTTATCTTACATAGTAGTTAAATCTAGTAGGAAAAAAAACTTTTTGATGTAAAATGTGCCGGCTTCAAAACGTTTTTTCATTTTGTTATAAATATATAACATGTATGGCATAAATCCTCTGTACCAAGGATAGAGCATTGTATTAGCACAGATGTAAAACAAGGATGATTAAGAGACAGCCCCTCATTAAATATTGGTTTATCATAAAGTCTACCAAAGGCTAAAGAAATCACAAAGAACAATAATGCATTTGAAGATTCTTAGTCATCCAAGTCATGCTAACACAAAGTGCTTAAGCAGATGGCAACAGGGCTTGAGAAGTCTACCTGCTTTCTACTTAAGCACTTAGAACAGACAATAATGCAACACTCTTTAGAAGACTTTGGTACTCTCACCATGTAAATTGAATTGCAGCTGCAGTGAACACAGCTGTCTACTACTACTACTCTATTATGTGTGCCGCCTCTTTTCTAAACTCCCAAACCATGCAAACTTATATTTGTCAGATTTAATACATACTGTTTTTTTCTTGTAATCGGAAGGTTGCCGGTTCGAGCCCCGGCTCAGACAGTCTCGGTCGTTGTGTCCTTGGGCAAGACACTTCACCTACCGCCTACTGGTGTTGGCCAGAAGGGCCGATGGCGCGATATGGCAGCCTCGCTTCTGATCTGGAGCAGCTGTGGCTACAACTGTAGCTGCCTCCACCAGTGTGTGAATGTGTGTGTGAATGGGTGGATGACTGGGTGTGTAAAGCGCTTTGGGGTCCCTAGTGGGGACTAGTAAAAGCGCTATACAAATACAGGCCATTTACCATTTTCCATTAATATTGGTATTCAGCTTTGGTACCACTTACTTAGATTAAAGTCTGTGTGTGACCCAGACTATTCAGTAATTTATTAAATTGACTTAATGTCACCTAAAAAAAAGACTTTTGAAGAACAAAAATCATTTTTGAATTAGTGGTGGTGACCTTGCCAGATGTGACTTATTAGGTGATCAGACTGATTCAGAGCTATGATAATATGTTTTTATCTGTGTGCTACTGCTGGTGTTCAGTGCAGTTTAACTTCTGATGAAATATAAAGTGTGCGATTTGTTCAGCGCTGTCAGGCCACTAAAGGGTAGGAGTGTAAAACTGTAACACAACTTTTTGGAGTATTTGATGCCATGTTTATCGTTTACTGATAAACAAAAGGCTTTCAGATCAGATACAGCAGGTAGCGAGTGTTGGCAAGCTGAGGTAAAATAACAGGTCACACTGTGTTATTTGAACAGCTATTTGACCCGTTTGACCTGACTGTGTTACAACTTGACTGGCAACATGATCTCAGCCTCACTAGACCTGTGTACCATGACTCGTTAATTCAGCAGCTAGACTCACAAGGGTAATGAGGGTACTTCCTCTGTGTGTGTGGGTGTGCGCGTGGGTGTGTAAGAGTGAGAGGTGAAACTACAACACCACCACCTTTCCCGCAGTATCACTTTACTACACACAATCCGGCTTCTGCGATAGATGCGGTGTTACAGTACTTCTTGAGTTCTTGTTGTAATGTCACCTGTAATTCTGCTAAAACCACAGTTAATTATAGAGATGTGCCAAATTATCAACTGAGCATCAGGATTGGGAGATAATCACCCAGTTGACTCTCATTGGGTAAATAAAATGACATACAACAATGGCATTTATGGAATTTATATACTGGGTCCCATACATTTTGTGCTCCTAATATCTTGGATTCAGTTTCATAAATTTGTATAATTGCATTCACACCCATAGTTGCGCAAAATTACAGGACCTTTAATTTTTACTTTATAGAGCATGTTTGTACAAATTACACAAAAGAATTTAAATGCAGCAAGCTGTACCTGCAATATTGCTAGCAAAATCAGTAAATGGTAAACAATAACAGCTACAGTATATTGTTTTTTACTCATGTACAGGACTGTGCAGAAGTCCTAGGTCAGCCTTCGTGTATTTATATTTTGCTATGAAAATGGGAAGTAGGTATACTGATTAACTGAAACATCTGCAAATCTACATGTAAAGATGTTATATAAGACCAGAGATTTTTATGCTTGTTCTAACGAGCTTAGAAATCATTATTTGGCACCTTTATTCTTCAACACAGTCCGAACTCTCGTAGGTAAGTGCGCTTGTAATTTCCTTGAGTAATTTCTTCAGGAATAGTTCTCCAGGCTTCTTGAAGACATGCAAAGCTCTTCTTTGAATATTGGCGGCCTTTTGTTCCATTCTCTATCAAGATGATCCTACAGGGCTTCAGTAATATTGAGGTCAGGGTTCTGGAGAGGCCAGTACATGACTGAAGGTGGTATGATGGTGGGGCAGGGATAGCTCAGTAGGTAGAGTGGTTACTCCATGACCGGAAGGTCGGGGGTTCGACTCCACTGAACAACTACCCTGAGGTACCCCTGAGCAAGGTACCGTCCCTACACACTGCTCCCCGGGCGCTGCATTGGTGGCTGCCCACTGCTTCACTGGGTGAATGGGTTAAATGCAGAGGAGTAATTTCCCTACGGGGACTAACACACACATTACATGTTTTCAATGGTGAATCAAAATCTGTTGCTACTTTTCTGCCTTCGTAATTCCATCAATTTTGTCACGATCCCAAACACCACTGGCTGAAATGCAGGTCCAAACCATGACAAACCCTCCCCCTTTTTTACTGATGTCTGTGGACACTCATTGTTATGCCTTTCTCCTTACGCTTGATGATGACCTGAGCCAGTAATTTAAAATTTGGATTCACGACTCTGTTGAATCTTTGCCACTGATTTTTAATCCAGTTCTTGTGTAATTTGGCATTTTTCAGCCTTTTCTCCCTGTTCTCGTCCATAATAATGGCTATAACTGCTACACACAATCCTACCTGTAGCCTTCCTATTTGGAAAGCTCTCATAACTCTCACAAACCCCCCCCCCCCCCCCCCCCACACACACACACACACACACACACACACACACAGAGACACACACATAGAGAGCGAGAGTGAGAGAGAGACTGACTTTCACCTGCACATTTGCATCTTAGCTACATGGCCAGACAGTGGAAACAGATACCAGCAAGCGCATCATCTGAGCCACCCTTGGTACACACTATTACTTTCCACTCTGTTACCTTACCTTCACACAGTGTAACCTTTCTTAGTAATTACCTCAGCTTACACCAACACAATGAGACCTCAAATGCAGTTACCTGTGCAGTGCTGCACGTATAACATCCCAGGCTAATCAAACATTTTATGGACACATCTATCTAAAAGGGAAGTGATTCGTGAGCACAAACACATAGAGTCAATTTCTAAAATACACTGTTTAGCACAAGAAAATCAGTCATGTCTAAGGAGCCTTTGTTCCTTCACTTAATATTCTGAAGGCTTTACTCCATGATGACAGCATGCAGAGTGCAAACAACTGGCACAAATTCAAAATGTCAGTTGTCAAAGTGTCTCTTTTTAACAACTCTGGCACATTTATTGTGACATGCCCACTAGGAAATACAACTAATGGCATCAAGGTCTAATTACGAGCCAGCTCTGACTGAGCTCCAGGCATCATCCACTGATACAGTCTTTGCCCATAGAAATGTTTCTGATCATGTGCTCTGTCTCAGGTGCTATTTGTCATCCTCTGGCTGAGTATGTACTAATCACTACTATTACATTTTAGCACACTTAAGCAGTCCCTAACGGCTTAATTGTTTCTTTGTTTATTTAGTTTACTAATCAATGAATTATGTAATTAATTTACCCGAAGCTCCAAAAGTCCTTTGAGGGATACATTTTAAGATATGCTTTGAAATTCTTTAGAAAATCTGTTATTAAAAAGGAGATTGCTCTTGATTTGGGATTTATCCCGTTCCAGTGATAGTTCATCAGTCCAGCCTTTTCTTATGATCTTATTGGTTCTACATTTGAAAGTTTTATTCATACACAGCAAGCATGTGTTAACAGGGCTTTTTTTTTTAGAGCTCACAACAAACATTGTTTTTCAGAGATAATGACAAAAGTGATATTTTTATGTGAGGATAACTGTTCTGTGTAATTGTGTCTGTCTGTTGTAATAAGTAATAACACACAATAAAAATGCAGTGCAGAAATACACATTAAACAATGTTAAAAAATTTGTGTATTTTATGATGACATCAGTTGCCCATTTCTATATCCTTGTGTAACAGAAAAAAACACATGAACATTTACTTTGGAAAACAGGATTTACAGCAAACATGAGGATGGTGGAGTGGGCGTAAACTGCAGAGCATAGTGGGAACTCTGTCTTCTAAGTTTTTATCACTCCCCTTTCCCTCAGTGTAACATGGAAACTTGTTCACCTCTGTTTCTTTATGTGTCCTCAGCCCACTCTGTCTACTCTTCTTCATCTTCCTCCATTCAACCTCTCCATTTCTTTCATCACCTCCAAATGCCCGAGGTTGATCGCTCAGTCTGATGCTCCCGGCAGGAGGCGTCGACTCAGGGTGTAAGACTACTGGTAACGACCAGAGTGCTACCAAATATAATGGTAGCGCTACATGATTTCTCTAGATTAAATAAATAACATTCAAATTTTCCTATTCCAAAAACAACCACTTTTTTTGGTGTGTTTTTCTTTTGCTTCTGTTTCACTTGTTGGTGTTTATTTATACAGTAAAGCACTCTGAGCTTCTTGTATGCGATAGATACATAAAGTGTAGTTGAGTGCACAAACACATACGGACATTCCTTAAATGCCGTGCAGAAAATATACTAAATCAATAAATAAGATGAAGTAAATCTATTCATGTCTGTCATGCACGAATACTAACCATATTCAAAACTGAGATTTTGCTTTGTTCATTTTTAATCTAATTACACTTTTCTTCATTTTAGTCAATGGTAACATGTGCCACCAAATGTATCTACATGAAAATAAATATAAAAGTAAAAACTTCATTAAGTATTATTGAATGATTTATGTAACCAGAATTTTGTATTGGCATCTCTTACAGCTTAGAAGAAATAGGTTATTTAATGTGTGACAAAATAGAAAAGAAAAAAATAAACATCTTTACGTGAAGAGCACTTCGTGTGTTTATCTCATTTCTTCAAACCCGAGCCTTGAATGCGTTGCAAAGTAATAAAGCAGTGCATGGTTTTCACAGAGAGCTAGTAATTATGGGGGCGCTGTGATGAGAAGGTTTTCTCTAGATAGACTAGATTGGCCATTCATTACTAACCCTACACGTACACACAAACACACACAGCAGCGTCAGAGAGACAATGGAGCGCAGGCTGATTCAATCTAGGCTTGTAGTTACAGACAACAATGAGATAATCAAGTAGAGCATTACACTGCACAACACAGGGCTAGCTGTGGGAGTATGTGTGCATCCCCACATCTTAGCTACATGTCCTATTACTTTTTCTTTTTTTGTGCAAAGTGCATTTGGTTTCCATGTCAAAGATTTTTAGGGGCACAGCAGATGAAATGGGAGAGAGAGAGATGGGAGTTAAGAGCAAAAATGTAAAGAAATCAAAAATGTTTGAAAAGTGAAGGAGAAAGAAGAGCAGTAGGGAAATGAAAAAAGAAGGCAGAAAGGTCTGTAATGCAGAAAGGTCTGTAATGCAGACCTTTTTCAGGACCTTTTCAGTCCTGTAATGCAGTGTGAATGTATGCGGGATTCTGTCTCCATTTGTTTTGCCCTCTTTTTACCAGCACTTGGTTTCCCTTTTGCTTCTCAATTGATATGTGCTTGATTTCCAGAAACCCCCTCCGGCACCCACTGGGGAGCCTTTTTAGATTTTACGCTTGGATATATCTGTTTAACTCCCCGTTTACCCTTCTGACAACATGACACACACATACACGAAGCGATGTGCTGACTGCCAGTGGAGGATGTGGGAGAGAGGACCCCATGGTCCTCTGGGAACTGGATATAATACAGTACAATAAAAGAAAGGCATGGGATTGTGAGCTGGATGTTTTTATTGTGGCCTAAGACACCTATCATTGATGTCTTCATATATATATATATATATATATATATATATATATATATATATATATACATACATATCTGGTTAAAATGTCTTGTAAGTGACTTTAGAGAATACTGGCCTATAAACGTACATTTACCCTAGAGCAGGCGTGTTTAATTAGAAAAAAAAAAGGGTTTTTCTGCAATGATCTTAATTTAAGTAATAGCAGTGTTTTATGCTATATTCTATCCATGATATTAGATTCGTGTATATGGGGTGGTGTTATGCTAATGAGACATTAGATGGTTAACGCAGTGATCCTGTGGGGGTTGGGGTGGGAAGAGGTGTATCTAAGTAACTGACAGCCAGCAGTAAAGATTAGTGTTTATCTGCACTTTACTTGTATTTAAAAAAAATAATGCTAAAATATTCATATTACATCAATATATAACTGTTAAAGGCATAAAGATATGGAAGTAAAAATATATCAGAGAGCAAACAAATTAAAATGTAACTAAATAGATATCTGACCCAAGTGATCTTTAATGCCTTTCATTCTGCTGAAACGGTTGATTGTCAGAACATATCTATCGATCCACCTCATCTCTCTCCTCTCCACCCTTCTCGTGAACCTTTGACCACGATCGCTAAAGGTCAAAGGTCAAGGCTTTGGGTCAAATTAGTGACATTGAAGAGTCGAAAGACCCTCCTGACTGTTTTTCTCCGTTTAAGCAGGCGTAAAGAATGTGATTGTGCAGTTAGATTGATTGGTGGTGCATGCCTGAGACTCGCAGTATTCGTGTGCGTCTGCGTGCGTGTGTGCATGTTGTCACAGCACCAACAATGCATTTCAATAGGTCTAATATGAAAGCTGTCAATAGTGTTGATCCAAACCACAATGCTTCAGAGGAGGCTATTGCCCTTTGGCTGGTAAAACTGTGTGTGCATGTGTATGTGGATACAGACTGTGTATAGATATGGTATATGCTTGTCTGTGTGTGTGTGTGTGTGTGTGTGTGTGTGTGCATCTGCTAATTGACAGATGTTGGCTCTGACACAGCAGCCAGAGGGAAGTAAAGGAACTATGTATTGATTGGCCTAGTTATGACTGTCAGCTACCTGTTATATCTGTTCTCATAATGATCGTTCATTCCTTTTTTCCTAGTTTTTGTCTTTCATATGTGGGTTTCTCTGCTTACTTCACCTGTGAGATGAACTCGTTTTTGCCTCATTTTACCCTTAATCTGCTTAATATTGACTGTGTCACAAGAAAATGTACCACCGGTGTGAAATATTAATGTTTCCAACTGGTCTCCAAAGACCGCTCCGAATGGGTCTAAGCTTTGAGAAATCTAAATGAAGATAAATTGTAATTTAGTTCCACTTATGTATTCTGAGTGTCAGCTTGTTTATTTTTGTACATTCTAGGTTAAATGTGATTTTCAAAACCTATTTATTTAATATTTGGGTCATTACTTTGTCCCAATAGTGTTTTTACCTTGATAAATTGTCCTTGTTGTTGCACAATAATGGAAGGCTTCATATTCACTGTTGATTTAAAAAAAAATCAGCTCTTTATATTTCTAGGAAATTACACAATTATTATTGAGCAATAGCACCCTAGTGGCTGTATGTTTTCTTTGTGTGTGTGTGTGTGTGTGTGTGTGTGTGTGTGTGTGTGTGTGTGTGGGTGTGTCACCTGTGCGTTGGTCTGCATGTTTAAATGTCTACAACAATTTCTGTTTGTGTATGTGTGTGTGTGTGTTGTGAAATTAGGTGCTATTGAGGGCCTCTGTTTGAAATATCCCTGTGGTGCCTCTTCTCACAACTGGAGATGAAACGGTACACTACACAAACCCGCAGACACACACACACAAATCCCTGTAGTCATTATCAGATCCCCTCAGATCCTCTGAAAGCCTCAGACTGAAGTGGAATTTACTGTTCGTTTTATTTACTGGCTATGGAAGGCCTGACACTAGCAACATAAAGGAACCTTACATACACATGTACACACACACATACAAAAAAAAGTGTTATATTGGCATCTCAAGTCTTACTAGGATGATCGTAGTGTCTGTGTGTACCTTATCGCCTCTTTAATGGGTGGGCCAGTCTGAGCAAAGACTTGCACGCACATAGTAACACATACAGCAGTTATTAACATTTATATATATATATTTTTTTTTTTTTTTTTTGTTATCCCCGTGTGAATGTGATGTTACTTTCTCTGTTTGCGTTTCTTTATGCGTCACATTCAACACATGTCACCTGTACACAAAAAATGTCACCAGAATTTGCATCTGTTGAGGAATTTTGTTCCAGAATTACAATTAAAGTCCTTAAAAATCTCAGATATTAGCTTAACAGATGACAATTCAGTCCAGTAAAGCTGAAGATGTTTTTCGCGAAAGCATTGCTGCTAAATTTTATTTAAAACTTTATTTTTATTTTTAAATATTTTGTTGTTGTTATTTATCATTCCTGTATTACATATAGATATCATGCAGCATGGTGCTACAGTGGTTAGCACTGATGCATGTTTTTCCCGTGGGTTACGGGGGTTCTCCGGCTTCTTCCCACAGTCCAAAGACATGCAATTAGTGGGGTTACGTTACTTGATGATTCTTAATTGGCCCAGAAGTGTGAATGTGACTGCAAGTGGTTGTCTGTCTCTCTGTATTAGCCCTGCGTCAGATTGGCACCCTGTCCAGTTTAGAGGTGTACCCTGTGTGTTGCTCCATGGCAGCTGGAATAGGCTTCAGCGACCCAGCTGTCCTGATAAGGATAAGTGGAAGAGAATGAATGGATTTATATTCATATTAAACTTTTTGTGCTGTTGTTGTTTTGCATTGCTGCTTTGATAAAGTCACTTGGTACCTCTAAAAGAGGAAAGCACTCCCGTCAGTTCGTTTAAACAGATCGCACAAGTTATTTTCATTTTATGTGTGTGCAATTTACAATATAGTGATGTGCTGCACTGTAATACTAGCAAATGTAGCTGTGTGTTTTGTCATATGAGCCCCTAAACATGTAATACCTCTAAAACAGCTGGATCTGAAATGATATTACCTGAAATTGTATTACCTGTGTGTATGCAATCCATGTAGCCGTGTGTGTACCCGGGCCATACACATGTGTGTGTTTCTCTAACTGATCATATTTGTCTTGTGAATGTTGTTGAATGTAAATCAGGTCTATCAGATTCCCCACAGACAGGCAGGTGTAGCAATATTATGGGATTTGTGGAAGTAAACTCTCTATGACTGTGTGTGTGTGTGTGTGTGTGTGTGTGTGTGTGTGTGTGTGTGTGTGTGGTTAGAGGCATTATGGAGATCAGAGGCAAGCTGGGAGCCTCCAAGGCTATTAGCTCATCTGTATTGTATTGAGACGAGGGTATGTACACATCTGCTGATGACACTAGAGGATTGAGCATTGTGTGTGTGTGTGTGTGTCTGATATACACACCTTTATTTTTTTTCTCTTCCTGTGTGTCCCTGCATGCGCCTTTTTGAAACTTCCTCATGTTTGTAAAGTTCCAATATTATTATAATTTGACAGCTATGTTTTTGCCGGCAAATTGTTCAGCTGTGGTAAAACAAATGATAAAAATATAGACACATAATAGAAATCCTTTTTTCTCTTGCACGATCTGATCTATCAAGGGAGTTATTGCTATCAAAATGTAAAGCATTTCAATTTGTGAGTCATAAAATGAAGAAAAAATATGTGAGAAGGAAGTGTTGTTTAAATCACTCCATCTGTGCCCAAGTTTGATATGACCCATTTTGTATACAGGCTTCTTTTTTTATTTCATTATTTCAGTATATCCTTGTGCCAGTGACAGTCAGCTGTTATAGCGTCCTCTTTTATTTCATTACAGTTTCTTCCTTTTATCAAAAATTGGTTTGTTCAAGTGTCTGGCAGGTTAAACCAAGTACTGTATTTGAAATTAACCTTGAAACACTTTGTTTCAGAATCCAGAGCCTTCTGATCTGCCTCTTTTTTTATGTTATTAGCCTGAGCTGCCCTGATTCAGAGTGCTGACTTTCCTTTTTTGTCAACCCACTGAATCTAAGTCAACTGATGAATACAAATGCCACTTAATGTTCCATTAACCAGACAAAAAAGTCATAGAGAGAAGACGTTGATGAATAAAAGGAGAAGAATCCAGCTTCTGTTTTTTTGTGCCAACGTTAGCAGGTTTTAACCCACTTTGATTGATATGGCGTCAGAAGTTACTCGATTAAACAGTGTTTCACACTGCATAGATTCCTACTTAAGAGTCTCAAGACCTCTAAATTATTTATTGATGTCTGTTCCAATCTACATCTGACTAAAGAGGACTGTGCTATGTGTGTGGGTGGAGAAGAAGAATTCGGGGGGGATTGCTGGTCTACAGCGCCTAGAGGAACTTGTTTTCTATGTGCACTTGTTCACCTGCCCATCTTCTCTAATGGGGCTCAGCAGGGAGGGATGAATAGGGCTGGAAGTGGCAACACTGCAATGAAATTGCATCGTGGCAGCTCTGCGTGTATGGGCCACTGTTCTCACAAGTAAAATCCCACCGCTGTCTGTTCTTTTTCAATTCCTACTTTCACCCATAGGAGAAGAAAAATGAGAAAACCGTGTGCAGGGACATATACAGTAATTCGCCAATGAACAAACTATCAAGCAGGGAAGAGGAGAAACACGTATACTCACATGAACATTCTGATAAGGTACCTAGCCAAGTAAGTAAGAAGATATTGGGTAAAATCCTTGGCAAGCAGTTCAAGAATCTTTTTAAAGTTCAGTGGCAAAACAAAGCAGTTTCTTATAAGGTTGCACTCTTTCCCCAGAGTTAACGGATTGGGAAATATACAAGTCTGATTTATTGCAAAGCTGTTTTGAGGCATTTAGTCTCCCAGTGTACCAATGATAAGGGCTCAGTTGTAAAGTGTGGGGGGGAAGTGGTGGAGTGATTGAATACTTTTTACTTCTAAGTTGTAAAACATTGCAATTTATTGTTGAGTTCACAAAGGTAAAGATGTGAAACGTTTACCTACACTGTAACTTGTAACTACGACACTTCAAAAGAATATATATGAATATTATATGCGATTGACAGTTTCACTGATTGATTATAATATTAAAATCATTTGCAATCAACATGGATTACACTGATAATAATACAATACAAGACCGAGCACTCGCCTTTATAACAAAACCCAACAGCAGTAGCTGCAACACTCAGAAAAACTGTGCAGGGTGAGGAACAAGACAGAGAACCAAAAACATTTGACCTGTGTCTAATTTCTCCATATGCCTAGATTTTAATATCCCAGACTGATCAAGATGTGTCAGAATAACTGGATCCGTGTAGGGTCCTCCTTGCGTCTAGCAGGTCCCGAAGGGTCTCCTATGATGCCCTGATAGCCGTTACCACAGAGCACCACCAGATACGTGCTCGCCTCAAAGGTTCGGATTTGTTCTGGAGAAACAAAAGTAGGCAGTTTTTAAAATTGCGGTCAATTGGTGTATGTTCATGCTGCCTAATACTCATTTTAGAGATAATAATGAACTACATTTAACAGGTTTTACAGATAACTTGCTGCTGATGAAAAAGATAAAAAGGGGTGCCTCAGCTGGTGGAGTGGGTCATCTACCAGTTGCTATGGTTGGTGATTCGATCCCTGGCTCTTCCTTCGGCAAGATACTGATTCGTTGGGCCTCTGATGCAGCCACAAGCACTATATGCATGTGCGTGTGATTGGATGATTGTAACTTGTAGTAGAAAGTGCTTTGAGTTCTCAAATTGAGTAGAAAGGTACCATATACCAGTTCATTTATCCTAAATCTGGTGTAACAGTCAGTCTTTCTTAATCAAGATGTATATTATATATGTTATATATGCATATTCTGCTGATCTTTTCAGTATACAAAATGTATACTGTTACTTTCTACATCTCACAGATTATGCAAAGCCAAGGGAATGGATATTTATTTCCTAACGCTTGCACAAGAGTCATATACTGCTCATTATCATAAATATTGCTCGCTATGTTTTTGATTCAGTATACAGTAAAATCTCTCTGGCTGGAGTTGAGGGTATACAACATACAACTCTGATGCACATGCACTCATCTATAGATGCACATGTTAGATTGCAAACTCTTTAGTGAGTGTGAAAGTGCATTTGAATGAATGATGGCTGGGATCAAAGCATCACTGTGACCTTGAGGCCTGAAACACTGGATGGAGGCCTCTGCTGCTGGTTGGATGAAGTTGGATGAAAAGTGGTGAGGTAATTTACTTTGAATTGTGCGGGAAGTGAACGCGGAGCTTTAGCTCTGCAGGTTGGCCCATGTTTCTCTCCCTGCTGTTTATCAAGGACCTGTCTCAGGGGCCAGGTATTGATTTCTGCCTGGATGAGATGGGATAGCCCTCGAAGACTCAGTGACGGATGGATGAGAAGGAAAGAAAGGGATAAGTGCAGGAGTTAGTTCTTCTTCCAATACAAAAGGTTTGTAGAAATGTTTGCCATGGGACATACTTTTAAGTTTGCTTGATCCTTTGCTCCTAGTATAAGCATTAGCCAGAAGACCACATGGGTGTTAAATTTATGTTTCTTTTTCTTCTATTGGAACAGATTAGTAACTTGCTAACTGTCTTATTAGCCCTGAATTAAAAACAAGTGTAACAGACCGTCTCAGGGATCAAATAAAGAAATCTGAGAATCAAATAAACTCACAATATTGTGTGTATCATTTCCAATATATCAATTTACTTCCATTTACTTCTTATGGTTTGCCTCCTCTCTTTTTCAGATTGCATGTGAACTCCTGCCAAACTTGGACTCTATATTTTATTTCAGCTGGATTCAAATTATTTTTTGGGCTCTCTATCACATACGCACAAGTCTTCACTCTATCGAGGTTGTATAGTTGGTTGTTCCCCTTTTAAGTGCCTAGTGAAAATCACAAAGCAGACACACACACACACCTCCTAGGCCCTTTGTCAACTTAACGGCTGCCGATCAATGGCAAGGGGTCAGCCTGGTGATAGAGATGCTTGAAAGTGGATGTGTGTGTCTGTATATTGGTCTCCTTTCATTTGTGTGCTTTCATGTGTCTGTGTGTGTGTTTATTTGAGGGTGTGTCTGTATGTGTGTGATAGAGAGCGGGGCTTAGGACTGCCAAGCGATTTGGGGGCTTGGCGGGGGGGGGGTGTAGAAGGAAAAAGTGGCCAAGATTCATTTTTTCTCATCTGGTACAGAGGGAGAGGAGGGAAGGCCAGTGTGTTATTTTTCTTGGCTTTAGCCCTCACAGCTCTAAGTGGGTATTGATCAGGTGCCTTAATGCAAACCTGTCAAATTAATTTTGCAGGGAGAGAAGGCTGTGACTGCTGCGAGATTGCTTCACCATTGAAAGGGGTAAGATTGTAAGGTGGTGGTGGTAGGGGGTGCGATGGATGGATAGAGCAAGAATGGAGGGGGTAAAGAGATGTTAGAGGTGAGGGGACTGAATTTTTATCATCTAAATAGGAAGTGAGTTTTCATCCTTTTACTCGGAGAGTGTTTTCTTTTAGTTGACAACTTGCCACATTTACCTTGTTGGTTCAGTAGTTGATCCTCAGACAAAGGCAACTTATATTTAAGGAATATATGCACAATTACTTACACAAAAATTCCACATAAAATCACGAGATGATCAGTATTTGTTGCTGGTTATTGTCAGATCATTTGACTTGTAGTGGAAAAGCCACAGGTGTTACCAGAAAGTGAACTAGCAGGCACAATGCCAGGCATTTTCAGTTTTATTATGTACATCTGTGCTTTACATAATTGGCCTTTAACAGTGTTTTATTTAAGCTTTTGGCTTCAAGCCTGTTTTACACAATCTGTATTGTAGCTACATACTTGAGAGCTCAAGCCCAACACGCTGCTTCATTTTTAGGAAGCACTTTTTTTGTTTTTGTCTTTCTATAGAGTATATTACACTCGGTCTGTATTTTTTCTTTACAGTTGTGAAGTCTCATCTTTTTTTTCTTCTTTTTTTTTTGCCTGTCCCATTTGGTTCTTTAGCTGTCAGAATTGTTGTCTGAAGACCAACAAGGATACCCAATGGATTTATTTTGCCAAATGGATCATCATGGCATTGCTGTATTGGTCCATTTGTTCGACCTTTGTTTTTATTATTTATTTTATTTTATTTTCAGTTGTTACAGACAGGACAGACATGAGTGAGGGATAGGAAAGGGAGAAAGAAAGAGGAAGGAAAAGAAAAACAGAAGGGGAGAGGGACAGTGAGAAAGGGGGAAAAAATATCTCCTGGATCACCTGTTGAGAGAAAAAGAATAGAAAACAAGCAAAAAAAAAACAAACAAAAAAAAACAAAGCAACATACTAAACACAACACCATCGCATTAATCTAGCTAAGTATAAACAGCAGTAAATACTAAATATTGAATGTTGTTGTGCAGCACGCAGGACAGACAGCGCACAATGTGCTTTGAAGTAGCAGCCATTAAAGGTGTGATTTAAGTCTACGAACAGTGAACGCCCGTGTGCACACCTGTGTGGATCGGCGCGCTTGTATTCAAATGGTTTCCCCATGTAATGGTCTGCAAGAGGATGTAGAGAGCCATAGCCCTGTCCCCCAGGGCATGAAGCAGGAATGGAGGTGATCCAGGCCCCAGACATCCAGAGGCCCCAGAGTGCAAGAGCCCAAGGAGGACCACCGGAGGAGCATCGGTGCCACCTTCATGGGAAGGGCTGAGGATCCCCAGACGAGCGGTCACCCAGTAGCCACCGGGCAGAAGCTAGAGGGGGCTGCACCGGCGTGCCTGCCGTGAAGTCTCATCTTTAAACAGCTGCTTGAGCTCAGGCTTAACTCTGGCCTGATATTTTAACCTGTTCGTTAGTGAACAGCCTGCCAGAGTGTTTCTGAACAGTTAAAAAACAGCCAGTCCTCTGCGTGACTGAGGACATCGGCATGTTATCTACTGCAGTGTGTTTTCTCCAATTTTCACTTCTCTCTGCTAGTTTATCTGATAGCTGTAAGTTTTACACAGTAGGCTGTAGCCGCTTTCCATCGACCACCTCAGCTTTAGGTGTGCTTTATGACCCATATACTGTAGTACAAAACGAAGACAAACACACCCTCGCTCTGGCTTGAGACACACCACAGTACATGAATAAATTCACGCTAGGTCCCGTATGTACTTCCACAGATGTATGCACATTCAAATCCATGCAAGACTACAAGCACGGAGATACACTATCCCAGATACACACACAGACACACACCTATGCACACTGGTAATATGGCAGCGCTGCCTTGAACAAATCATTGTTATAACTTTCTCTTAGGGAAACAGAGCTGCATGACAGAATTATAGTGCTAAGTATTATGTTGATTCAGAATGAGCTTTACAGTGGAGATTTTAAAATATTTCATATTGCAGATGACATTTTAACTATGTTTTAAATTCATCTTGATGAGGTTGTTTAGAGCAAGACGGCGCATCACTCCCAAGTCGCTCATCATCCATCTGACTCACAGTCTGGGGCTTAAATGTTGCTACAGATGTATAAAGGCACTCTTATTGTGATGTGTAAAGTGAAAAACTAATGTGAAGAAATGTTTGCAGTCAGCAGCATCACCAAGCCCACTCTCCTTCTTCTGACTATTGACTAGTTAACTGATATCTGTTTTAAATAAGGTTTGGAAGCTAGTGTCACATATGAGTGAGCTATTGTAGTTAAGACTGCAACATTCTGAGAGACTCGGGGAGACAAAACATAAACACAGTGTGGAGAAAACCACAAGCAGCTCGGTGCATCAAAGATACTATTTTTTAAAAGTTACTTCTAGTCTGTCAGTTTGTATTTATTAAAAAGCAGTGAAATACAGTGGACATATTTGATTAAGTATGTTCTATATATACTGTTAGGTCCATAAGCATTTGAACAAGTAATATGTTTTTGTAATTTTGCCTGTTTACAACACCACAGTTGATTTAAGTCAGATAAAAATTGCAGAGTTTGCTAGCAAACTCTTTCACAGCCAGGCAAGATCTGTTCCCTTCTGTAGTTGATTCTGTCACGGTCCTGGGCCATTTTGACCCAGCGTTTAGAGTTTTAGTTTGTTTTTATGTTTAAGTTATTTAGGTATTCTAAGTGCATTTCTATCATGCCTATGTTGTCATTATAGTTTGTTTATTGGTTTCCCCTTGTGTTTTCAACCCCTGTGTTAAGTCTCCCCTGTCCTTTATGTGTTTCATGTCGGCACGTCATTTGTTCTCAAGTTCATGCTGTCATGTCTGTGTCTCATTATGTTTCCTGTTTTATTTTGAAGAGGTCATGTGTTCCTGTGTTCATTGTGTTTAGTTTTACTCTTCCACTGTGACGTCGTTATGTTTCCCCATGTGTTTCCACTTCCCCTGATCACCTTCTGTTTTCTTTTAGTCTGTGTGTGTTCATTCATTCCTTGTCCGAGCGTCTGTTATCCTACCTTGTCTCCGTGCCATATCTCCAAGATTATGCATTCATGCCAGGTTTCTATGTCTATATCCATGTTCCAGGGTTTTGTTACGTTTAGCTCACCCAGTTTAGGTTAGGATTTAGTTTTGTCTTTGCCTTTATTTTTTTATTGCTAAGATCAGCCTTCAATAGACTGCTCGTGTTCAGTTAATATAAAGTCTTGTTATTTTGCGTGTCTGCACTTGGGTCCACCTTCTTCACTCCATATAGTCTGCCTCAGCGAGACTGTGACAGATTCCAAATGTAAACTTGGGACGAATCCATTATAGAGAGAGAGAGAGAAAAGTTCAGGAGTAGCCAAGTAAACAACCTAGAAAATCCTTCACAACATCCAGCCAAGTCAAGAGCTGTCTTGTCAAGGTCTACAATCAAGCGATGCCTTCATGAAGTACTTCATGGCATTTTGGCACAAAATGTCTAAAAGATCCTGCACAGTTCAGAGGAAAAAATGTTTGGACAGATAAAACCAAGATTAACTTGCAACATTATGTCGGGAAGAGAAAAGTCTGGAGAATGATTTTTTTTTTTCGATGATGTGACTGCTGATAAATGCAACAGGATGAATTGTGCAGTGTACAGGGCTATGCTCTCTGCTCATATTCAGTCAAATGCTGCTAAAGCGATCAGAGGGTGCTTCACAGTGCAAATGGATAATAACCCAGTGCAAACTGCAAGAACAACCCAATAATAAAAAACTTTTCAAGTGATCAAGTTTTTCAGTAACTGAAGGCAGACAGACCCACAAACAAGTACACATGGTGACTGAAGGTGACTGTGGTAAATGACTGGCAGAGCATCTCAAGGGAGGAAACACAGCATTTGGTGAGGTCCATGGGTTCTAGCTTTCAGGTTGTCATTGACTCCAAAGGATTTCCATGAACGTATTAAAAGCAATCCTTGTATTCAAATGTATCTTAGTTTGTTTAATAATTTTGCTTATAAAAAGTGTAGCGTTTGACCCGATAAATACACGCTGGGGTGATTATTTTGACAGCACAACGTTTTATTTAGAGACGTGGGTTTATTCGCAGCCACTCCCGCTCTCTGCAGCTGTCACGTCCGCTCCCCTCCAACTGTCACTGTCAACATAAGAAGACACACAATCAATGTCGGAACCCAGCACACCTGTCGACCCCGCCCCTGCGCCGCCCCGGGAGCTCACTGTGTCACCCCTCCTCTGCAGCTGGCCAGAGACCACACCCACGCCACAAAAAGTCACTGTAATTCATCCATTTAAGGCTGAAAGTCTGCACTTTAGTCACATTTGAATTGTTTGATTTAAAATCTGCTATGGTCATGTACAGGGGGAAAATTACAAACATTGTATATGCCAGCAAGCGGTTCTCTCTCACTCTCTGTCTGATGGTTCAGCTAAGATTTCTTTCTTTCTTGTTTTTAGTCTAGTTTTCCTTAGTGTTTCTTTGGTGTTTCTTTGAGCCCCTCTGGCCCCGGTTTAAATGTAAACATCAGCAGAAGCAAAACTTATTCAATTCACATCAGTGAAGCAAAGTGATTGTTGATTTAAGCTCCCCAAATAGAAAGCTCATTTCAAGAAAGATTTCCCATGCAGAGCAGAATTTGCATATTCCTAAAAAACCATTCTCTGCTTTTTTCACTCTCCGGGGCTCACACAAACACTGCCTTCATTTGAATGGTAACTCGAATTGTCTCACTAGCTAGCTAGCTGCTTTGGCACTTGAGATGCAAATGTATTGGGTAGGCGCACGCGTGTGTGTGTGTGTGTGTGTGTGAGAGATGTATTTGTGCAAGCTGCAGATTGGCTGGCTCATCTCAACAGAGGTTCCATTACCTCTCAGTGGCTTTCATCTGCTCATAGGCGAAAAAAAACTAGCATCTGAGGTGAATGAGACACAATCCAACATGCATAAACACACACGCAGACAAATGCACACACAGACACACATAGGCAAATGTACAACTTGGCTCCATACAAAAGTATAGAGCCAAGTGTGTGTGTGTTCATGTGTGAGGCAGGAATACAAATAGATTTTTATCACAGAACAGAATAGCACTCGCAGCTTGTGCTGGTGAGTGCAGCCTGAAAGCAGATATTTTCACACTCCTCATCAAACTTTGCTGTTCAATTAAATAGCATTTCTGTTTCAGACCACAGTCACCTTTGTATATTTAATCGGTATTAAGGACATTTTGCCACCATTACAACCTTACAGGTTCACTCTGACAGATTCATTGCCTTTGTAAAAAAAACAAGGCTACATTCAGCGTTCATGGACAAATAGGGTTAAGTAGAAATAATGACCATCCTCTTATAAATGTAATTCCTTATCAAGCTTTGAAAGTCAATGAAAACAAATAAGAAATAGTTGATAATCTATCTTTAAAAGTCAAGTAAAAGAATAAAAAGTGGTGGAGAGATCTGAGTACCTGATCTTGGTTCTTCTGCAGAATGACTTCAAAATACCCAAGAAAAAGAACAAAGCACAGTAGCTAATGAGAGAAACTACATTTGAGTTCAGTGGCAAAAAAAGCAGCTGACTTAATTGTCTTCATCAAAGTAGCAGCACACTGAAACTTTATGCATCATCAGATAATGAAGTAATGTCCTAAAAGTAACTGGGATATTTATTCCCTCAGTTAAGAATGATATTTCTTGTAGGAAATGAAGGAAGTTTGTGTGCATGTGGCAGACAGATGACGTGTACTAGGAAGGCAGATGTAGACTGTCACAGAGCAGGAAATTCAAACAGGACTGATTGTGTTTAGTCATGACTGACATACACACGCAGGAACAAACACTTATGGAGGGCTGGAAGTTTTGCATATTGTTCTTAAACCAATTCTGTACAAGTTGGTTTTGGAAAAGGAAATGTGTGCCGGATATCTGAGAGGACCATCTGTAGATCTCTTATTAGTGCTAGTAGTTCCTGACTGTAGTGTATATGTCTGTATGTGCAAAACTCATGCCTCAAAGGAGGCACAAAACCGGAACTTTGTGGAAACTTGATTGAAAGTAACGAAAAGTTGGCAAAGTTGTTGAAACAGAAAAGATGAAACCAGAAATGTTTACATTGCAAGTTTGAAATTATTTTAGATTTTATGGTTTTTAAATGTTATCAAACTCAGTTGCAAAATTATGATCCTTACTGTCTTTGACTCTCAGGAAAAGAACGTGTTTTTAAAGTGGAAAAAATAGGACAGAAACAACTGAAAAGTTTTGTGTGTAAGCAAGCTCTTCACCAAAAAACATGCAGTGTTTTAACTTTTTATTGCGTTTCTTATTAGTGGCATCTCCTGTAAACTTGGTAATAGGATGTGTACTGAAATGATCTTCAAAAACAGAGGTAGACATTATATGAAGGGACCAAAAGACACGAGGTAAGGGAGTGAAGCTTGGTGATGGTGTGATGGAAAGAATGAGGGTGAAAATGAATAAAGTGCTGTGTGTGTTTGTGTGTGTGCAGAGGGCTCTCCTGTCAGTCCTTATATCCATCAAAGGCTGCATCCCATTCACAACAACATGACAGAGACGTAAAGCAATCTGCCAGAGCAAAAGCATTTAATTTTGAAATGGCTGCCCAATGAATCCCCATTCAGATGAACAGGGAATAACGCACACGCATATGCACACAAATGATTTTGCATGCATATACTCAAATGTGCACGTATGCATGCACAGATGCCATTATGCCCCCCCATTTATTACCTCAACCCCCACAGCCTCGGGGGGAAAGAGGAAATGTCTTTTTTAAGGATTGAATACAGCGGGATGAGCTTCGCCACTTTAACCTTACATATGCAAAATCCGGAGCTGTGTATTCATGCAGAGAGACACAAAACAGGCACTACAATCAAAAATGTCATTTCCCTGCCACTGTGATGGCTGAGACTCTTATGCTGAGGACAGAATGCTCCCATACCTTGTGACGCAGAGTTTCCTCACCAGTGTTAAAATGAAAAACTTCAGTTGAATCGTATTAGTCTTTGTAAATTTTGATATATCCTGAAATTTGTTTCAATTCCTTGGACATATTACCTAAATATCTAGAGGGGTTCTGATCCCAAAGTTGAGAATCTCCAAATGTCATAATGGTTTTAACTTCCTGAAGCCCCATTTTAAGATCAAAACTGCCTTAATACTTCATGGCAGAGATTAATAGATTGTTGGCATGATACCTGCAGATTTGTCGGCTGCACATCCATGATTTGATGTCCTATTACACCGCATCCCAAAGGTGTTCTGTTTCAGTACTGTAAACTCATTTTCATGTTCAAGAAACCATTTTGAGACCATTTGTGCTTTTTGACGTGATGTGTTATCCTGCCACCAGAAGAAGGGTACACTGGGCAGTAGATCAGCAGCTTGTCACTGCAATCACCTCTCTTCCCCATTCTGATACTCAGTTTGAACTTTAACTATGTCTGCCACCTAAATTAATTTAGTTGATGACATGTAATGTGAATATATATTTGCATTAACAGTTGAACAGGTATTACCTACCATAGTGGCTGGTGACTGTATTACAATTATTCCCCTAATGTAAAATGAAGGATGTCTTCCATGATCTAAAATTTTAAAAGAAAACCAGAAGCTACATTTATCATTTTCTAATTCAATCTCGTAACAGTCGCCTGTTTCTGTGCTGAATGACCATACCACAGTTTTTTGTTTTTTATGAGGAAGGTGCTGTGCAGCATGGCCATGTACACACAGATATAGTCAGGTTAGGTTATTTTTTTATTTCTTTAAAGAAATTGTTTTGCAGTTTTCCATCACCTAATTCTATCACCTAATTACTCAAATGAAACACAAGTTTATGTTACGTTAGGAACATCATTACAATTTGGTTTCTGATCCTGAAATATGGAGAAAGCTCATCATCAAATAGAAATGGCTTTTGTCTGCATTGAGGCACCACGGACGCTTAATGTGTAAATGTAAAAACGCGGCTCAACATAACTTCATCGAAGCACACAAACATGAAATACAATGCACCATAATTGAATTCGTGGTGTGCTCTCCTGTTGTACTTTTGAAAATGGCACTATTGCCTGAAAACTGTTGTTACCGCTAGCCAGATGATGTGAGCTTTTAGCAGCATTGTGTGGCAGACAATGAGGCCACTATTGCTGCTAGCATCAGGTGTGTGTTCCTGATAGCCAATACTGAGATCAAAAGATATATTCCAGTGTATCTTAATTGAATTGAGAAGCGTCTGCAACAGGGCTGAATATCAACTTTAAGTGTGCATGTGTGTGTGTGTGTCTGTGCCATAATTTTTGTATCAGGTGATTGGTTGGTGGTTGGATGGATGGGTTTGAGTGCATATAAATGTGTGCATGTGTCTGCCTGTTAATTGAATTGCGTCTTCTCAATGTCTGAGAGGTGTGCATAACAGAGTGCGTTCATACCATACACCTGTGACAGTGTGAAGAGGCTGATTGTGTGTACAGGTGCTGGGAGTGCGTTTGATGTGAAGTAGCTGAACCTCAGCAACACATGTTTTATCACACGCACATGAGGGAAGAAGGGGTGAAAAGAGGATCATTTTCATTCTGTTTCCTGAGACAAACAACAATAAAACTAGTGGTACAATGAAGGTTTTTTAGAGAAATTATAAATCATTTCCAGAACTTTCTTTTCTCAATTAAAGGTACTCAACATTTGATTACCTAGGTTTCTCTTTTCTTTGGTGAATGGTGTTATTTGAACAATTTGACTGCCAACATGGAATAACAATCACACATTGTGCAGCGTTTTATTGTTTAGAAATTGCTGAAGATATTGTCACCATCTATTTTCTAAGCACATGTAGGATTTTCACTCAGCTTTCTATCTTTTTTTAATCTCTCACTTACTTTTTTTTTCTTGCTCTCCAGTTTCTTCAACTGAGCATTTCCAAAAGAAAGGTGCCTTGGTGTAATAGGGTCTTTATTTAGCTTTCACTAAGTTGTGCTGCTAACTGTGCATCTCCCAAATCCAAGACTTTGGACATTCATACATATGGGACAGGGAGGAATGACGGGTGAAAAAAGAACATGAAATAAAAGGCTATTAAAACAGAAAGACGAGAGATAACAGAGTTGCGCCAATTTCCCTCCGGCATCTCTGCTTTCCATCTATCCCTCAAGCCATCTCTCTCTCTCTCAATTAGGAAATGAAAACTGCGATCGTCTTAAGAGGTGAGAGATTACTCTCTGACCCCGATGTGCATCATAGGGTAATTCACAACAAAATCCCCACTTTATGACTTTTACCATAATTAAGAAAATTCAATTCACTTACGACTTTTAAACCATCTTATCGATCTTCGGATTTGTGCAGTTTTCCACTTTTGAAGTAAAAAAAAAAAAAAAAAAAAAGCTCGCATTAACTTCTACAACTAAGATAAAGTCCTAGAGTGTATTAATGTTAAAAGCTTTATAGATGTTTGAGAGTGCATTAATGGTATAATGTTGATCACGGGGGAATCAAAGTGATGCATTTCCATTCAGTTGTTCATCTCCTTTTCCAGACAAACAAATGAATGGAAAAAATAAATGCAAAGGGTTCTGGGTCTCAAAAGTACAGGTTTTGACATATTTTGTATATTAATTTTTACAGATTGCCTTTTTCTGATTCTGTGAGATAAGCAGCATGTGTTACTAAAAACCTGATAGCTCTATATTGATTAATCCATCCACACAAGGACTATTTCCTTTTGTGTTTCTTCCTTCTTCTGTCGCACATCCTCCACAAGACAGACGGTTGATTATTTAGCCTGTCAGTTGCAGAAAACTTTTCTTTTCTTTCTTTTGAATTAATAAATGAAAATAAAATGCTTCTCGCTCTGTGTGTGTAGTACAACAGTGGGAGAGGTCTGGCGCTCCGTATGTTCCACTTGCCCCCCTATGGAGCATAGAGCCCCTCCATCACCCATCATCTCCTTTACACACACAGTGCCTGTATGTTTCTGGTTCTATACTTGTGAGGACCATAGATGGCTTTATGTCCAATTCTGTTTGGGCCTTTCACAACATCCTACCTTTTAAAAATGTTTCCACTGGGCACCATCCTAAGTTTTCTGTTGGTGTTCAGTGACATCTGGTTAGGTAAGTTAGTATAGTGGGTAAACTGTTATCTTTATTTATTTATTTTTGTAAACAGCACTGAGTTGTGTGTATGAAACCTTTCTTTTTTCTGATTTTTTAAAAAGTGAAGCCCAAAATGAGTTTTTCAAGAGTGATTTTTATACGAGCCAAACGGACTGGTTTCTAAAAGGTTCCCATTTCTTATAACCATTAAAAGTTAATGTTGTTATCTTGTTGTAATCTTAGCAACCTATTCAAAGCAGTCATATTTTAGCCATGAAAAAAATGCAGTGATTTTTCTATGATTAAAATCGTGTCGGAATCTGCTGATAATGGTGTCAAATCAGAAACCACTACTGACAGGTACCGCTAACAACGTTTTTACTTGAAGAGGATTCAGATCACAGAAAGGTTTTCACCAGAAGTTCAGGAGGAATATGATATTTTTCTGTTGATTTTGAAGATTTTACTCAGCCTCTGTGTGTTGTGTGAGAGGCTAGGATCTGAAAAATATTTGTAGAAATCTATGAATTATACCAATGAAGAAGCCCAGCGAGGAGCACGGAAGAGACAAAAACAGGAGAATTTGTGTGTCTGTGCTTGTGTGGATGAGAGGTAGTCAGAAGTGGTTAGAGGAACAGTGGCCTCCTCATTGCCCAGAGGGTGAAAAAGCCAATGATAGCCTTTTCTGCTGCTGCTTAGGTGATAACACATAGTACCACCACCTAATGTCCTTTCTCTTTTCTCTCACACTTTCTCCCTTACCATCTCACTTTACTATCAACACCGGCTTGCTCACTTTCTCTCCCTGCCCTCTACGTATCTGTCTCGCTCTCCATTTATTTCCCCCAGGCCCTCTCTCTGTCTCTCTGCTGCTCTTGTCTGCAGGAATGAATCAGACATAAGAGGCCAAACAAGATTTTCAACCCATTGCTTTTGATTAAGTGACTTAACACAGAGGTCTGCGGCCCGGCAATATCACTAATGGTCCGAAGAAAGAGAGATAGCATGTTTGGGGGAAACAGAAAAAGACAGAGAGGTAGGGCAGGGAGGGGAGAGAGACAGACGTAGGCTAAATCTCCCACAAGTAGTGCCATTATCCCTGGCTAAAGGAGAAAGTGATTATGAACTTAAAAGGAGCTTTGCGCTCATAGCTTTCTCCACAGCAAGTTTAGTTGGAAAATTACGATTAAGCCGGATTTAGATCCACGCAAATGCCTTTTTACACACAGGAGGCAGAAGGAGAGAAGAGAACCCCCTGTACCGCAGAGTGCAGAAACACAAACAAACAGCTTCTTTTTTACCATTTCAAAAAGGATTCATTTTTATAAATCATAATCAAGCGCTGAAATTCGCTTCACGCAGAGCAAAAATTACTTTATAAAAAAATAATAATATGAATTTTATTGTATTTTTGTTCTTTATTTTCTCCTTTTGAAGTTCACAGGAGCACAGTGAGGATTCATAAGTTTCTAAACAGATTAGCATTGCTAAATTCCTTGTTTGGGTTTTACAAGCAGATAGTTAATTCTACAAATGTTGCTTTTATGGAAATGCTAAACATATGTTTCTACTTATCTGATTTCCTGCACGATATCAAAACAATTTGGCATATGATCTGTGTGGTGACAGGATATACTGAAAGCATCATTTTAAAACATGGAAAATATAATGTTATAATTATCTGTTTGCCGTTTTAGATGATTATTTCTGGAAATGTGATTTTTTTGCCGTGAATGCCCTCAAAGACCTGACCTAGGTTTGTGTATTTCACCTTTTTTTGTGTGCTGTTTGTTGGAAAACTTCCATTTGTGTGCTTGTATCATCACAATCAAGTAAAATTAAAATAATGTACTTTCAGAATTACAAATGTTTAGGGAAAAACAGCAGTAGGTCTTAAACATGCCATAGACATCACTCACATGATCCAGGGGCCAAAATTTTAGATGTGGGGACGTGATGAGCTTTAGAGGACACCGGTGGGACACAAAGTGACATATGAATACCATTACAGGAGTTTGGCTGCTGTGAATTGCAATGGTTAAATGAGGTAACATACTGAAAATGAATTTAGTTGCCTAAATTTCACGGTTATTGCTTTGTGCTCCAGTCACAGTTTCCAAGAAACTAAGTATCCTCCTGGTGAGGTGTGTCCATGTGTTTGTGTGAGGATATGTGTGTTCAGGTGCTTAGGTACTACCATTCACCTGCATGGATGTTTGTGTACATGTGAGGATGTGTGTGTTGCTCTCTGCACATTAGCGGTAATTATAGTCAGTAATAACCCTAACGAGGAGAGAGGGACAGGCTGCATTCAGAGCAGCAATTACAAGTTAATCAGCTACCATGTTGTTTGGAGTAATTAGGCAATGCTGTGAAGAGGATTTAGATCTCAGATATTTACTGCTGCAGTGTGAGAGAGGGTGTGGTACGCGTGTATGTGTTTAAACCGGTGTGTTTGTGTGTGTGAGAGTTACTGCAGTCAGCCATGAATTGTGTCTGTTAAACTGTCATCCGTTTAGTTCATGCTTGTAAAATTGGTTTTGCTGTTGTGCTTAAAGATAAATCATTGCCAAAGTCTGTAGTACATTTTACATTTCATTGCAGCCTTTATTTCTTTTACCTAATTAAAAAAATAATTTTGAAACCTGCTATAGCACAAGTGCCGGATAGATCCACTTAGCCCAGGTATAAAATAATCAGAACGATGCAATGATGACTGGCTCTTTACATGATGAGCATCTTTGAACTTGGGCTCTCTACAAGGCTTTTTTTCTCTTTTTAGCTGATGTACAATTTTGGGCAACCATGGGTCTAAATAATGAACCAGGAAACTTTTTTTTTCTTAAACCTGAAGATGTAGCTTTGGTTCATAAACTGAACCAAATGGCAACTGAAAACAAAACGAAGCAAAGTACAAAAAACAAACAAACAAACAAAAAAAACCAAACCCTAAAAGCATCTCTGGAAAAAGAACAGGCAACATGTCCTCCCAGTGCCTTTGAAGAAGAGCGTGCATTTAGTACAATTAGTGGAATTTGTTGCATGTAGGGACAGCGAGCATTGCTATCACTGAGTAAGTCAAGTCTCCTGAAGCCGCCGTGTGCAAACCTGCTGTGATTCAAGATTCAAGAAGACTTTATTATCATTGTACTTCAGAGGAGAAGCAACACAATTAGATCGGCATCCCTTGGTTCTCCATTAAGAAAAAACAAACAGAAAAAAAAACATCCGTTGTAAATTAAGTTATAGATAGTAAAAATAGATTAAACACTGCTCATGAGAATTTGAAACAGTAGCAAAATAATAAAAGTGAAAAATTGTCCCTCACAACCAGGTTTCAAAGGATGTTCAGGAGAATGATCCTTAAAATATTTCATTTTCTACCATACCATCAAATGTCATTACATTGTATATCAAGGTAGTCTTCATCACCGAATCCAGATCTATCCTAATCTTATGTCCTATGAATTACATAAAAGAAGTAAAAGTGTCAGGGGAAAAAAAAACTGTTTAACTACCATCGTAAGTGACAAGAGCTAAACGTCAGTCCACATACAAGGACTGCAGCTGTATTGTTCTCTACTATGTCAACCTCATTGTAGCTTCTGATTGCTCGGCTAGGAGGAAGCTGGGATTCAGCTCTCTGCTAAGTGCCATTTATGCTGAGGTGCTAATAGTAAAGGTCCGACGCCGATACACATACACATGCTTTAATTGTACTTTGTGTTAATGAGATGCAGAGAGGCGAGGAGGAGGGGTGAGGGAGAAAGAGAGGAAAGGAGGATGGAGAAAGAGACAGGCAGAGAGAAAGACAGACAGGGATCAGCCAATGACCTGTGTGATGAAGAGAAACTGCGCTGACAGCTCATTGCCCAGTGCTGTCAACCCTGCTGTGTGTGTGCATGTGTGTGTACTTATAGTATGGAGATGAACATGTTCTAAAATGCTTGATTAGAGATACGATACACAATACACACTGAAATTATGCATCAAATTACCATATTGAGTGTGTTTGTGTATAAGCCTTCATTCATTTATTAATATTTAACAATCCTGCAATTAGGTGAAATGACATGTAATTACTAATAGGGCAGTGAAGACAGAATTGCTTGTCTTGATAATTATGGCTCTATTATTACAATGTGGAACTCTTATTTATTTACTTATTTGTTTGTTTGTTTGTTTTTCAAAGATTGGGTCAGAAGAGATAAGACGGGATCGAACCTTTACAGCAACCCGCAGTAATTTTCACAGAGCACACATATTGCAGATTTTATAATGCTTCAGACTGATTTGTTTTTAGAGAACACTAAAATTTTATACGTTTTAGTATTCAAACTTCCAATTTGGAAGAAGCATTTTTATTAATCTCAGAACAAAGCACTTAAATGAATCTCCTGTGCAAAGTCACAAATGTTTATTATAGGTTTATTGTATTGGGGAAATTCAATGATTTTTTGAT
Organism: Neolamprologus brichardi; assembly: GCF_056152115.1. Classification (NCBI taxonomy): domain Eukaryota; kingdom Metazoa; phylum Chordata; class Actinopteri; order Cichliformes; family Cichlidae; genus Neolamprologus; species Neolamprologus brichardi. Next base: position 40,120,779 of record NC_142110.1, on the reverse strand, counting down.
ATATTTTGTTCTCATCTGGTAATTTGTTGCTTCGTTTTAAAATTATAAAAATATGCGTCAAGCTGCTAATTTTATGTATTTATTTTTTATTGCAATCCAATGAATATGTCACAGTTTTGCCATTAGAGATGTCAGTAAAGTGTGTCCATGTGTAAATGATAACAGAGGGTTGGATTGACCTCCTAATTACCACAGCTGTGATGGGAGGAGAGACACAAGGCCAGAGGTTAATAGTGAGCTTGTCAGACAAGAAGGTTGAGAACGCAGGGGGGATAAGCAGGACAGGGAGGAAGAGGACGCACAGCAGACGAGAGCAGGAGGTTTAGAGGACTAAAATCAAAAGGAGCGAGCAGAGAGGAAAGAAAAGAATAAAAATGGGGATATTATGTGCATGGCATGATAAGAGAGGACTGAGAAAAGTAGAAGGATGATCAAGAAAGATTATAAAGAAGAGAGGAACCAGTATTAAAACTACCGGGAGTTCCAAATTTCTGAATCACACACTTGCAGTGATTCCTCTATACACAATACACACTCAAAAGGTCCTTTAAAACCTTTATTTGCCGATAGACTTGTGCTCCTCCCATTCTGTTGTTGAAAGCAGTTTTTCTAGGCCAATGTTAACATTGTAGTCGACTGCTGGAGAAGTTAAGGCAAAAAAAAAAAAATCACAATTAATTTGGCGAAGTCCGCTCCAAAACAACAGCAGTTTTCCCTCTGTGTTCATCTGGTACAGTTTTTCTTTTGCCTGGAGCAGCGAGAGGCGATTAGGACGCCTGAAAAAGGGGGTTAAAAGATGGAAATATGGAACAGCTCTCTGAGACAGAGACACACCAAATGATACCCATAACCCAGTTTAACAGGAGCACACGAGAACTGAACGGAGATGGCTAGAAACCTTACAAATAAATCCACAGTGTTTACAGGTTGGGTCCTCAAAACCAAAAGAAGTTACTAAAGATTCAAAGCCTGCTTCACTGTGGTGTATAAAATAGTGCCCAATGTGGGATTCCTGCTTTGGAAACTGTGGTAGTTAAGTACCTTGCTCAAGGGCTGCCACTATCTTCATCTATGAAATTTCCCAAAGCAGAAATCTAATCTATTTGTAGATTTGGCTTTAAGTGGGTCTTAAATTCATTTTGGTTTAAAAATACTTTTAATAATAAGGATTATATTATATATTTACCATGTTTATACTTGTTTTACACTAGTCAAACTTTTTGTTCAATAGAAAAATCATATTAAGAACTTAACGACTCTGCTTTATCTGTTTCAAATTTTTCATTAAAGCTACAAAGGATGTTAAAATTACAATAAATGCCAGTAAGATAAACAGTAAAAGAGACACTCTTAGATATATTTCTAATTGAAAACTAAAAATTGTATCTAGTACATTGAGCGAAATGGGGAAAAAATGGTCAAAACTAATTAAATCAGCATTTCAAGTAATTTAAAATGCTGTTTTGCTGGTCTATGCTCCTTAGGCAGGGTGTTCCAAAATACTTTATCTTTGAAAACTACAAAAATAATTATTACGTTTTGCCCTGGGACAACAACTCATAAAAAGATAGCAGAAAACATGTTGGAAACCCACCACTGGGCCTGCAGTCTGAGAGGGAAGTGAAGCGAGAGCACTGCAAGTTGGATTGTAAACATTATAGAAACACTGATGGTGGTTTTCACGTTTGTAATTAATTACCTTGATTGATTCTGACTGCAGCTTGCTTTTGAGTGGCATTTCATCATGATGTTCTTTAGTTAATACCCTCACTCCCCACTAATAAGGCAACAATTAAAACAGTCATTTGCATCTAACATTATACCCTCTATTAGCTTGCAAAGGAAAAACGTAGCTAAAGGGGGCAGAGGTTGCTGGAAAAAAAACAAACCTGAAGTTAAATTTCTGTGTGGATTATTTGTGGATGTACACAAATGTAGCTGCCTACACAAAACAATATTGCCAACTTAATATAAGGGAACAGACTTCTACACTTTTGCCTCTGCGCTGCCCAGCTGATTTATGGGAAATGTGACTGCCAGTTCCATGACCCTGCGACGGTACTCGATGTCTGACCCCTGGTATCCCGACGCACACACTCTCGCTCACACACAAGCCGACTCTCAGCCATCATTCGTTGGAATATGAGTTGCCAAGATAAGGGGGGGGGGGGGGGGGGGGGGGTCCATGGGCTGTCCTTGGGGCTGATTGGCTGAGAGTTGTCAAACGATCACGGCAGTGGCGAGCAGGGGGCCTCACTCCCCCCAAAATCAATTTCAATCAACGTGGAGACGCAATATTATCAAATGTCAAGACTACAGCGGCCCTCGGCCCCATGCTGCAGCAAAAAAATTATTCCTGACAGCCACTTGGTGACTTAATTAAGTGCAAAAAAGGGGAAAAGAAGAGAAGAGGGGTGGAGGCGATAGTGAAAGTGACCGAAGGAAGGCAGTAAGGAGGGGCGAGGTGGGGGATTAAGACTCAAAATACCTCAATTGGTCAGTTGGTCTTTTTGTTTGGTTGACTGATTGTATTGACAAGGCCTCAGAATGATAGCCTCACAGGGGAGCAGTCAGAGAGAAAGAGGACTGGAGACGGCTGCATTCAGGGAGAAGGATGGAGGGAAAGGGAACGGGCTAAAAGGAAGGGAGCGATATTAGAGAGAACCAGGAACATAACACTGGGAAAAGTGTGGCCCGTTAATGGTTGCATAGGAAGAGAGCGAAAAGCAGAATGAGAATAGTGTGGAAAGAGCTGGAGAAGACAGACATAGTTAAGGATGAAGGCAAGGAAGTATGAGTGGAAAGGAGGGATGCAGTGAGGGAGTGAGAAGAAGTGAGCAAAGAGCAAAGGAAGAGTGTGGAGACTAAATAGATGGATGGGCTGAGAGAGGGATACAGGAAGGAGAATGGAGTAAGTGGTAGTTTATTGACAAGGATCTCCCTTCAAACACACACACACACACACACACACACAGATACAGATACGCATCCTCCCATCCGCTTGCTAGCAATCTTGATATTGAAATGATTCCTTGGGAAATAAATCACATTTCGATTGGCTGGTAATTGCTGAGGATCGATCAACACGTTCAGCTCGGCTCTCCCTGGGATTTTCTTCCTTTGTCCACATTAACGCACACACACATTTCTGGGATGTCGATGGGGACCGTGAACCTCAAGAGATAACTGATAGCTGATTGAGCGAATCAGTAAACATGAGCTGCTGATTGTTCCTATGCAGATTAATATGAGGTGGTTGATGGAAGAAAAAATGAGAGCTAGACTCAGTGATAAAAGGAAAGAAGGGATAAAAGATTGATGAAAAGAAGAATTTTAAAAAATGATCTAAAAAGGCACACAAGTTATGCACTAGATAAAGTCAGAACAACATGAAGCAAAAGAACAACCAAAGTACAATATTTATCATACCATAACCTCTGTTTTATTTCCCATGTGAATGCTTCACCTTTAAAATGTTTTGAAAGTGCTTGGCATCCTGCAAACCCGGTTCTCTGACTCATGAATGAGTAATTCTGATCAATTCTTTAATCAGTCAGCGCTTAGAGGTCCATCTCCCTCATGTTAAAGTATGATTTATAAATGGCTAGAGGTCATTATGACGTTACGGGCGCTTTATCAGGCTAAATGAGAATGGCCTTTCTACTCATGTTCTCTCTATGACAGGGACAAGCAGGTTGTCAATACAGAAATGACCCCGCTCGCGGGCTGGAAAAGGCACACGCACGTAAACACTTGTACACGAATGCAAACAGGGGCAAAGAATACCTGTCTGAACACATTTAACATAAAATGAAGGAACAAGTTCACACAAACTCGTGAGAATAAGACGAATGCATGCAATTGCAATGCAAACATGCAAACAAGTATATTACAAATGTACACATGTTCCCACACAACTATGCACTGCGCACACACACACACACACACACACACACACACACTCAGTAGTATATATTCACAACCAGGGAATGGATCAGTCAATATGATTATGTTCTGATTTACAGGAGCAGCAAGCATTGTAAACAGAGGCATGGATTTTTCTGTTTCCATAAAATACATGAGCAATTTATTCACCTTTCAGAGGCAAATCAATGTGATTCTATGACTGCAGAACACATTTCTCTCACCTGCAGTATAAAAATTGGACAGGATTGTTATTCAAACATACTTTAAAACTGAAGGAAAGCTGCTGCTGAATTGTGAAAGAAATTGTTAGTGCGGCAGATTTATTTACAGAGCTGCAGAAGTAAATGTAAATCTGTAACAAAACGTTCAATTAGACTTAATGAGACCAAAAATTCCATATTAACTATGTTTAAAACATAACACCATCATTTCAGATATTACTTGTGTGGGTTTACACTTCCATTTAGGAAAAGTGTTGTCACATTTCAGAGGCGTTTTCATGTAATATAAGTGCATCAACTGCTTTACGAACAATTTTGGTTGCAAGTTTTATTTAAAACTCTGCCATAGAGTCACTGTCTATCACACCCAGTGGTGAGCACTGTCACCACACAGAAGGTCAAAGTGTTTCCTAAAAGTTTTTTAGAAGTTGTGTTGCAATAACACTGAAGCTAAATCTAAAAAGGCTAAAAGGGAAAAGGGAGTTTTCACAAATACAGAAAACTAATCAGTGACAGGATAGGGTGGAGCTTAGTCACATTGCTGCACACCAGATTTCTTTATGAATCTCAGTTTGTGGAGATTATTGTTTGTGTTTAAGGCCTTCAAAAGAACCAATAATACAGACAAAATGCCAACAATCAGAAGTGCCCTATGAGCATGCACCTGGCAACAGGAAAACACCTTTTAACAGGAAAAAACCTCTGGTAGAACTTGGGTTTGGAGAGGTGCAGCCATTGGCTGCGACCAGTTGAGTAACAGTGGTGTATAAACACATGAAGAGTGAAGAGGTGAATGGTACTGTGGGGTCTTTAAGATAAGATGAAGCCTGATTATTCAAGATCTTGTATATGAGGAGAAGGATTTTAAATTCTTTTCCAATTACTTCTGAGACTCTGAAAAGGGGGACTGTGAATAAAAATTCACAGCTGCCTTATTGTACCTTCATAGAGGTTTCATCATTCATTATTTTTTAACTGTCTTAGAGGATCTTGTTGATTCAAATGTGTGACCATACAGTCTGTAACACTGATGTGGTGTTATTAAAGTCACTGGAAAAAAACCCCCACCAAAAAGATCGGCCAGTGAATAAAAAAAACAAACAAAAGAAAAAAGAAGAAAAAAGTCATTTAGTATTTAAGGCTGTTGCTCTTTGTAAGACTAAGTTCAGAGGTTTGTATCTCACACACCCACCCACACACACACATCTACACACCTAAGGGTGCTTTGTGTAAATAAGCGTACCTGCATCCCTGTAGGGAGGTCAGAACACTCATCCATCTAGCTCTGCCTTGGGTCATCATACACACATGCACTTACACACTGTTCCCTCATTCACACACCCACAAACATCTTTTTCCCTTTTCCGTTTTATGTGTCACTCTTACAAACACACACACTTCCACTTCCACCCTGCAGCAATCATTTACTGGTTTGTGTTCAGAGTCTGTTTTGGATGTGTAACACTAGGGATGACATGAAAAGACACAGAATGACAGAACACTGTCCAGAGGTCACTGTGGATGTGCGTGTATGTGAGTGTGTGTGTCACTCTAATGTAGTCCAGCTACAGAAGCAGCCGACACCTGTGGACTGCTGCTCACTTCCTAATGTATTTGTCAAAAAGTACTACCTGTATTTTAAAAAGTTTTTTTTAGACAAATGAGGCTGTTGTCTATTTATGTATTTATTTTTATTTGATGAGTGGCAACCTAAGAAGGGTTTCTATCTAATCTCTTAAACGCAGCTGAACTAAAATATCTTTTTTCTACCTGCTTTGCACCACATACGCCATATTTTTCGAGAATTTTTTTGTATCATGCTATTGTTAAATGTTTATGCATATACATACCACTGTCACTGTATAGACACTTGCTACCTGGACTGAGTTACTGTGGGAACTGGCCAAAAAAGATATCAAGAAATGCAGAGAACGGTGAGTCTAACCAGGCTTCATATGGGCTTTAAAGTTATGTAAATATTAGCTTATTCATCTTTTGCAGTGACTTGTGATGTAAAAGTTTGATGTATTTTCAATTTTTAGATGCCTATCCATCAACTAGTAGCATCAGAGTGCTATCTATATAGCTGGTATATAGATACATATAGCCAGTAAAGTGTTTTTGTTTACCTTTCACCTCAAGAAGTAATACATGGCAAAACCATACTGAAATATAACTATTTTGGTTATATGGGCAAGGATTTTAGTGTTTGAAGTATTATCCTTATTTGAATATAAGATTTGTAAAATTATTTTTCTTTAATGAAACAAAATATGCTTTGTGGATGACAGTATAACCACAGAGTTAGCTTTACAATCTTTTTTTGTTAACCTTTATTCGTTAATGCAACTTTAAAGTCTACTGGAATAAGGAAAATGCATGACAACAATAAATACAAGTATAAGATGGAGATTCTTCATAAATACATAATGTTTCATTCTTTAACTTTTCTTATTTTGTAAAGGAAATTAAAAAAAAAACATTGATACCTGTGCACACATATGTAGTAAAGACATGTCTGACTTTAAAAAGTGCAGACAGAATAGACATAAAACATGCGGATGCATTTACATGTACATTCATGAATGCATGAATCCACACATAAAGATAAATCAGTGCATTTTAACCACAACATAAAATAAGTTTGCTGTGGTTATGGGGCATTAGCAGTTGTATTTACCATCACTTAACAGAAGTCACTTTGTGTGTTTGTGTGTGTGTGAAAGCTTTTAGTGAACCAGAAACTGAGCAATTCCTCTTCTCTAACTATCGGATAGACTTCATCCTGTCTCTGATTGTTGTTCTGTGGTTCTAGCAAACACACACACACACACACACACACACACACACACACACACACACACACACACACACACACACACACACACACACACACACACACCTCAATAGTGCAGGTCCCTGCTGATTTGCCCTCCCTACACAGAGAGCTCCACACCCCGCTCTCACACTCCTTTTATGTTCTTAAATATTGATAAGTAGCTTTGCAACATTAATATCTTAGATGGCTTACAAGAACACTTAAATAAAATCTCACTCACCCTCCCTCTTCCTCCCCCTCCCTGCATCTCTTCCAGCCTGTCACTTGTTTTTCATTTGTGTAATGTGTTTGTGTGGGAAGCAGTGCAGGAGGGCTGTGGGGAAACAAGAGGATTAAAGGGAGTTTGTGTGTGTGTGTGTGTGTATGTGTGTGCGCGTATGTGCACATGTTTCTATAATGAAAGTGGGTACTTTCTATATGCATTATAACAATTATTTGCAAAAAAATTGTACAAAACTCAACAATGTGGTGCTATGTGTGGCACAAAAAAATAGTAGTGCATCATGGCTACGCATGGCTTTAAAATTCTTATGAACTGACATTTGATTGACTTGTGAAACCAATCCCCTTTATAGAGACAAATTTTTTAAAATGCAGGATGATTTAAACACATTTTTCCGAGCTTACTGAACTAAAGACGTCCCAAAAGAGAGACTTTCACACGCACACATGCACAGAGACACACACAAATCTCTTTTTCATTCTTTCCTTAGATGAAGTCTGCTAATGGCTTTTCAGATCACCTCTCAGTTCTACAGTGATGACCTCTGGTCTGGTGTGTAGTTAATTCATTCAAGCATTTATCCACATCCCTCTGGAAGCACAACATATTTGACATTTATTATCTAATTGTATAAACATCTACTTCTTTAAAAACGGGGGTTAACATACCTAGTTATATTTTATAGAAAATAGCAAACAACGATGACAAGTGAAAAGACGAAGAAATGAGGGAAGAATGAAACCTATAACCTGCTGTGAGAAAACATTGATATGATTTCATGTAACAAATGGAGGGTATCTCATTTCATCGTTTCACTTAGAAAAGAAAATGTGGCTCGTTAAAACTCCTGTAGTACAGGTATTTGTGTGTGTGTGTGTGTGTGAGAGTGTGTGTGTGTGTGTGTGTTTTCCAGTTGTGTAACTTGACAAGATTTAACTCAGAAGAGGTCCTAAGAGGCTGATAGACAGTTTTAAAGGGATTAGAACAGGATTAGAGACCAACTGGGAGGGATTAGCCCCCTGACTCTAATAGCTGCTCACATAACAGTTATCACAGACACATCTGTGACTCACACACACAAATGTGAGGACTGATCTCCACAAAAGATGTGCAAATCTAGAAATGTTTTCTGCAGGAGGAAAAATGGGGCATATGCAGGGGTTTGTGCGTTAGCTGGCATTAGTAGTGAAGGTCCTGCCTATAGTCACTGTAGCGGTAGCAAAGCAATGTGAAGGGGACCGAATGGGGAAAAAAACAACCACACGAGCCTTCAATTGTTTTTCAAAGCTTTGAATGTATTCTTTCTTCTTTCTGGTACAGAGGCTTTGTCATGCTCACCAGCAACACATCTAGAAATAACCACCTGAGCCTCTCAACAAACTCCTCCTTAAATAGATGCTGGTCATACCATCACCAATACAATTTAAAAGGTCCCCCTCAGCCCGGCTACAAAAACCTATACAGTGAAATACTGCGGTTTGTTGACACACCTCACAAATATCTGATTGATTGGAGAACTCCTTTCAGGTGAACATCATTAGGCCATAATCATGTGTGCACTCCATGACTCAGGCCTTCAGGAAGTTGACTTCGAGAGAGAGAGAGAGAGAGAGAGAGAGAGAGGTTAATGGACTTCAAAACAAAAGCATAACAAAATCAAAACTTCCTATCAGACATCGTGAGTGCGTACATCACTTAGTGAGGGAGATGCTCCCCAGCACCCTCACAGTCACTCATCCAGATTTGCTGAAAATGAGAAATGTCGGGGTAGTTAAATGCCGTAATAGCTGTAACTATGCAATTCAGTTTTTATGAACTACAAAGCTTAACAAAGGAATTATTCATTCCAAACTTTGTACATGTTTTCCACAGTGGAAGATAACTTTACTTACCTTCAGTGACTTTTCAGTTTCAAAGTCAAATCATGCTTTAATACATCTGTCCACAAACACACACACAGGTGCACACACAGACAAAAAGGCACTCTTGACCACACATTTAGCCGAGCACAGCCTCTTCCTTCAACAAGACAAATATTTGGTCAAGAGCGTTCTCCACTTTTGTGTGTGCATACTGCGTATATGTGTGTCGCAGGGCAGTTTTTTTCGGGGGAAGCCAAATGGAGAAGAGTGATAGGCTGACGTACGGTGAGGTTCATCAAAGTCACAGTGAGCAAAGGCACTCATTTTTCATTGGCTGAGGGGTCCCACGCACCTGCAACCTACAGCAGCAAGCCCACCTGAGAAAGAGAGAGGAAAGAGAGGAGGAGAAAGATAGATGGCGACAGAGAAAGAGAGTAAGAAACAAACATGAGGTGGAGTCGCCACAGGAGAAAGCAAGAGCGTGAGGGAGGACGAGAGCAGGAGACACTGGTGGTTGGGACAGTTTGAACGACAGCGTTCTCCCTTTTACATTTCACACCCGGACGCTCCTTGCACTGCCACGGGGAGGAGGCAGGGAGGAGGTGTGGAGTAGGTGTGTATGGTGTGGGTTGGTTTGCTCAAGGGAGAAAGACGGGGAGATATATTCTGAAGATGTTATTATTACACGTTTACCTTGTTTTGGACTCACAAGGGGACAACAAAAAAGATGCAGAAAACATGCAGAGACACACAGAACACATATAAACATATCCACATACATACACCAACATATGCACACAAACAGACATGCTGGGAATTTTTTTTTTTTTTTTGAGTCCATTTGACTCCTTTGAATCAATTTACATAAATAGAAAATATTGTATTGCATCTTCCAGATAGATTTACTTTAACGATACTATCTTTATTTGAAAAGAGATGACAAACAGTGGCATATGTTTGAAGCAGAGCGGTGAAACAGAGAACACGGGAGAGGAGATAAACTAGCACAACCATAAATGACAGCCCATCAACTCTACGGCTCGCAGTTGGCACGGCTGTGTTTTGAGCACTCAGTGAACTGGCTGTTCTGAAAGGCACAAGAAGGAAAAGTTTGCTTAAAACAAAGCCTAAGTTGGGCAAACATACTGGGTAACAATCAAGTTGTTACCCAAACCAAACTGTTAAAAAATCGGCCACTTTATTAGTTAACTGCTCATTTGCATTCAAGCATGGTGACCAAATCACTCCAGTAAATATTGTTCCCAGGTCACATATGTAAAGAGCTCTTGGACATGGGACTGACTGCATCAAGTGTTGCCCATGACATGAAAAGTTCTTCATAGTTTGCAAATAGCAAAACTTGCTGGTTCAATTTTAGTTTAGGCAATTACCAACATCTCAGATATTGTATGGTAATGTACAGTTCTGCCTTAAAAATAACATGGTGCTGCAATAAAATGACTAATTGGTTTGTTGCCCATTCAAGCTTAGTGTTAGTGATCATGCACTGTGCACAGATCTTAGGACTTATTTGATTAACTCAGTTTTGAATTCAGTGAAGTTAGTGATGCACAAAAAGGTCCAGAGTGTATGTATTTAATAACCTGGCTGTTACTACATTTTATTGTATTTTTTTAAAGGGTGAGGGTGTAGGGTGTATACACTTGCACTTTTTTGGGCACTCTTTTATGTTACCACACTAATCTTCAAGTAGAATTTTTCTGTGCTTTTCTATAGTAAATTAAAAACTGGGACATTTGTTCGGTTTGTGTGTGCGCTGCCTGGTTGTGCAGTGTCAACTGAATCACGTGGAGGTCATCATAAAAGTGTGATGTCCATCGTACCTGTCAACACATGTTTGATTGTATACACACCTCGCTGTTGCCCCTGGCCACAGAAACCCTGCGTCTGTCTGCTATACTACACGCTATGCTGGACCCATCCCTCAGCTACTGTCACACAGAAACACGCAGTCAGAGACATGCACGTGAACGTAAAGGCACATATAAATAGAGTCAAGGCAACAGAAACGCATGCTCTCTCTGTCCAGGAGACACACACATCACTTACACACTCCCTCCTGCTGCTTATGTTCAAGCATACACACTTTCACTCACTTTCACAACAGACGGCTTACATTGGAAATGAACCTAATCCATCACTTGGAACGCATACACACACAGCAAGCTTCGTCACCTTCACAGCTCACCTACTATCACTGTGACATGCCTGCTGGACACTGTGGCTGCTGTGATAAATTCATAAATAGAGAAGTGTCTGCATATACACCCACACATGCATCTGAATTTGTGAAAGCGCTACAATACTGACTTTTTTGGTTGATGCTCACAGACATACTGTATGGCTTTCATTCCTTTGTTTTAAGCTACTTAAAGAAAATAATAAACTTGAATTTGTAGTGGGTACACATGCACAAAGACACACACAAAACAACTCTTATTTTAATTATATTCTCTTGAGAAAAGGCTGCAGTTAATGTATGAATACTGCACCAATGGGTAGCAGATAAATAGGCTTTTATGACTTTTTAACCTCAGAGAATATTTTGCAATAGTTTTGGAATTTTAACAACAAACATTAAGCTCTTACTTTTCAGAAAAAATACACCAACAGTAAGTATCTTTATCGTTACATGCAATTAATTTATTAAAACTTTTGCAGAAGGGATATGACTGGGTTTAATTTAGCTTTATTTTAGTTTAAAGGTTACTGGAAATTGTATACTTCAAAGTAACTCTTAATTGAAAAATTTAAACAAGTTGAAAAATTGAAAAATGACTGAATTCGCTGAATTCAGTAGACACATTTTTAGTCAGTACACTAAACCTCTTTGAGAGGACAAAAAATCAACCATTCAAACTCATTTTTCTGTTCAGGAAGCAATGCAAGTAAAATTGTCATCTACCAACACAATCAAAAAATATTATGTGCTTTACTATATTCCAGCTTTTTTGTAAAACAGTAAAAAATTAAAATTCATGGATAACAACAATAATTAACTTTTTATTTTGATTAAAGACATTTTACACACTATTAATTTAGGGTACACAAATGTACATATACAATAGTACTATTGTATATATATATATATATATATATATATATATATATACATACCTGTATATATATATATATATACACACACACAGTGCTATTGCGTTGTGTTGTGCTGGCTCACAGAAATGACTCACTAAGACAACTAAATGGAACAGAGCCACTGGTAAAATTATTAGTTCACCTGTGCTCTTCCCTCTATGATAAATCAGAATATCTCCTTTTGAAATGGCCTTTTATTCATTCAGATGAAAACACTTTCACAACAAACACAACCAGAACACCGCCCATAGCTATGACTGATGCAAAACTCAAACTAAAATTATTTCCCAAAACAACAAGAACACAAAAGTCCTCTGAGAATCACTGGTGTGCATGTTTGACAAATGCTCGCTGGCAGCGCTGCAGTCTCGTCCAGCAGCTTGCTGAAGGCTACAGCAGCGTCGTTTCATGGCTCTCTTGTTACTGGGCTGTAAATTCAGCGGATGGCTCCTGTCTCTGAGTATTGATCCGCTCCGTCACCTTGAACCTCGGTATTGACACATGGGGCGACGCTGAGCAGGGAAAAACGGCAATTTACCGACCCTCAATTATGACATTCATAGATGATGTCACAACAGGGGCATGGGGCTTTGAAACTCGCAGACAGAGGCACACGCACACACGAATACACAGTTCGTCAAGGGATTGAATCCATTTGTTTGAGCTTTGCGCACCAAAACACACACCAGCCAACCCTTTCTATCCTAAATAGCATTTAATGGCACCCTGTGTGCTTGTGTCTGATTTTATGTGTGTCTGCGCACATGTACACTATCTCTATTAGTGTGTGCATCACCTCTGACAGCCGTTCTAATGTCTGTTGTCCTTTCATTCCCCAGACAGATGGTTCACCGGACCATGTCATTAGCAGAATACAGTTGGCAATATGTCATATATTACATTAATAGTAAGATAGCGTGAGGCAAAACATTCTGTGCTCCCTGCTGACACCTCTACATGCGTCATCCAGACACATCAGGCACAAAACTACAAGTCATGTAATTACTACACAACAGTCAGGCACATTTTTAATGCCCTACATGAACCTTCAATTTTGTATTGTATTGTTTGCAAATAATAATGACATTGTATTGAACTGTAGCCTAGAGCGCCGTTAGTCAGATTTGTGACTGGGAAAATCTCTTTAGGGAAAATTAAAGAAGAAATTATGTCAATTTCCACAACAGTAACCATGAACAGGAGCTGCCTTGAGCAGTGATCACCGCTGTTGTTCCACTGTGAGCTGAGGGTGCCAGAGTCATTGGAAGCTTATCCCTGATGCTGCAGAAGAAAACTGCAAACACAGAACAATGGCCTGGACTTTACATGAGAAGACAATTTATGAGTAAAATTGAGACTTTTAGAAATCATAGCTGATTGTTATCATTACTTTAAAGCTGTGATATATCAGTTATCAGTGCAAGAGTTGATTGGGACAGCGTCTCAGGAAAAGATAGGGCACCCAGCTTATATTTGTTGTGATAGTGGTGATATTAAAGAACAATATTATAATAGTATTGCTTGCAGTTTAGAGCTGACAAAGCATTACCAATTTATGAGTTGGTTGACAAAAAAAGAACACATGAAACCTCAACAGACAAGCTTTAGCATTTAGGCAAATGCAGAATTAGAAGTATAGCACTCACGTATGTGCTTTCAAATGAAAAAAAATAAATAAGACTGAATTGTTATTTGAGGCCATCCACTTATTATGATCTTTCAGTGACCCAACTTTGGGTCCTGACCCTCACATCAAGTACACCGCTATATTGCATTACAAATGGATTTCAAATTGAAGCCATATCAGATGTCACATATCTGATTCAGTAAGTAGTGGCCAGGGGCTGCCCAGCCATCGTTAATACTGTATTCACAATCCATTGATGAGATCATGAAAAACTGTGTATGTTTTTGTATGTGTGTGTGTGTGTGTGTGTGTGTGTGTGTGTGTGTGTGTGTATAGCTGCCCTCCTAAGACTCACTCCTTCATGTACTGAAACTCATAAACACACACACACACACAAAGAAATAGAGACACGCTCCTCCCCAGGGCCTGAGTGCTCTCTGTGTTGACCGCTGAGGATGTGGGTCAGAATAAGAGGGCAAAAACAGAAAGGGGCTCTTAACAGGACACACAGATGGGCCAGACTCACAAAGACATGCTCACATAAACACACATTCATATATACTCCCTGAGGTCAAGGTTCACCTGCAGAAGCTCTGGTCACTGTCCCATCCATCAGTTTTATTACAGAGACAGAAAATGATATGCAGGGTATGAACTGATTTTATTTTTTTGTTTCTCTCCCTCTCAGTGGTACAGCCCACACTAGGTCAGCTAGTGAAAATGATCTATTGTATAAATAACTGTATGAAAAGTGTGGTGACTGTGACTGTTTGCATCTTGTTTGTTTGTTTTCTGAACCTTGAGCGACTGATGGACAGTGGAGTACTAAGCTGTGATCTGACACTAGCTAGCTTGGATAGCAAGGTGCATTTGTAGTTATATGGGTGGATTACACAGGCACAAATACCTGCTAATTTGTGCTAACATTTATATTCACCAGACTGTTTCTTAGGCACACATTGCTAGTACAGGGTTGGGCCCCCTTTAGCCTTAAGAGCTATCTGAAGTCTTTCATGGCATAGATATGTAAAAGTTACTGTACATTCCTCCGAGATTTTGGTGAATATTGGCATGGTAGCATCAAACAGCTGCTGCAGAAATATCAGCAGCACATCCATGATTTGAACCTCCTATTCGGCCTCATCCAAACGGTGCAGTCATCATAAGATGGGTACACTGTAGTCAGAAAGGGATAATGGTCAACAACAATGCTCAGTGTGCCAAAAAAAAAAAAAAACTCCACACAACAATTACACCACCAGTAGTAGCACCACCACTGGAACCACAAAATTTATTCATTATGTTTTCTTTTGCCAAATTCTGAACCTACCACTGTCAGAGTAGAAATCAAACCAGACAGCATTTTTCATCTTCTATTGTCCATTTTTGGTGAGCCTGTAAAAATTCAAACTGATACACAGTTTATATGATACAACTTCTACAGGTCCTCTTGACCATGTTTTACTGAGTTGCTGGAATGTGATTGGTTGATTAGATAGTGGTGTTGATGAGAAGTTGAGCAGATGTGTCTAATGAAGTGGAAGGTGGGTATACTTACTATACTATACTGAGTATACTAACAGAATACTAGGATTTCCCTGCATAGACATCTTGGCATTCTGTTTGAGTATTTGATCAAAGGTCATCCATGAGGACTAACTCCTTTTTGGAGGCAGCCTCAGATGGCCATTTTAGGAATTTTTGGGAATTCTGTGTTAGCTTCATTTTTCAGTCTCTGAAGTTGATGCCTGTATGTGTTTGGGCCATTACTCAAAAAAAGTAATGTATTACACATTATTGTTATTCTACGTTACTTAATTACTGGGATTTGTTCCACTACTCTTTTCATTACTCCGTAAAATATCCCGAAACATAATTACCAGTTAACAGTATAAACCTTGGGCTTCAGTCGCACACACCAACAACCTAATGAGGACACATATGAACACAAAGTTGACAACACAAAGCAAAGATGAAACCCAGTCTAAAGAGATTTCAAAGCAATCACCACAGTGAAGCAGAGGCTTCAAGTTTGCTCATTTGTTACCTGTAAAAGTTCCAGTTCTGGCTGCTGGGCGGGTTCAGCATTCACTCAGCTTTACTATCACTCTGGGTTCTTGGCTAGCTTTGCGTTAGCATGCTGCCCGTGCAGATGTTTGAAAACAGACAAAGCTCTGTTAGCAGTATAATGCCTCTGTTTCTCTCCTGGACGTGTGTTGCACTTTACAGCATGTTCATGTCCTTTTGTGCAATAAAACATTTCCCTTTCTTCTACACATGGACTGTAATCAGCTGACTGTTGCACAAGTACACAGGAAGAAAAAAGTACTGTTTGATTTGCTTTTTCTTTCCATCCACCCGGCATGCAGATAACTGAAGACCACTGAAGAAATATCAAATTAGTGATTACTGAAGTTAGTACAGTAACATGTTACATTACTGTATTGCTGAAAACTGTAATGAGATTACATTAACACGTTACTTTGTACTTTGTGCTATTTGTATCTTGTACATGTTTGTCATTTTCTCCCCAAGGGCATTTATTGCATATCAGAGAGAACTGAGCCTTGTTTCCACCGTATGTAAAATATTTCTGGAGCAACACATGCATAGTCCTCAATAAAGAACGAAATAAGATGAGGGTACAGTCAAAATTGTAACTTTTCACATGACTATCACTTTGCACTTCTGACAGAATTCATGCACCACAGTTCAGAGCGAAGTCTCTGTGTGTTACTGTGTGTGCGTATGTCTGTCTCCCCTATTTCTCAATGTTTTCCCATGGGAGAATGGCAGCCATTTTGTCCTGTCACTCCTCCATGCTTTTTTCCCCCTCTTTGCCTGTCCAATAATGACAGTTTAATTTGCCAGCCAATTACACCTGAGCGGTATTTAAATGAGCCAATAAGGACCTCTGACAGCATGACTTGTTGCTCTAGTTAGTACTCAGACGCAGAGGTCGATTTACTCTCCGACTCACAGAGTGATACTGTTTGCACTGTTTGGAGGCTTGCATTTATCAAATTGATACTGTTTTATTCTTAAAAATGAGATGAATTGCCTTTTTAAAATAAACATTTATTTGATTGTTTTGTTTTTACAGTTACGTCATAGTTTTGGTTTGCTGAAAATTAGAGAAGAAAATAGTGTATTGGAAAGAAGCAAGGCACAGTGAAACAAAAAGGATAAGGGATGGGGAGGGGTTGATCCTAATCCTCTCTTGCCGTGTGTGTAAATAATTTCTAAGCGTCTTATCCTGCTCATTTATATAATGGTGGACTAAAGCTCTGGGTTTGCTTCTGGAGGCCTGAGATATATTCAAACAATCCTGCCTCTGAGTGATGACCCAATTCTAGGGGTACATTTACACAACATGTGTAATGGTATCTAAATGTGTACCTGTACAATGTGTATCTACCTGGCATACAAGTGACTTTGCAGTCACCACTCTATATGTCTATGTGTGTCTGCACTCCTTGATTAAACAGCTGTTTTAATCTACTTCCTGCCTTCCTTGGGTCCTCCGCCACCCTTGCTGACCATACAATAACTGTAACTGTGCTTTTTAATACCGAGTGATGGTAAGTAAAAATAACCAGAGTCAAATATCTTCAGATTAAATACATCTTTTACAGTCTGCCTTTATCCTGCTGTGCTGCTTTAAGCTGTCCACATATACACACCAACGTGGCCATGAATTCACACACGCCGAGTGCATACACCCATAATCGACTGTGGAAATACCATACTTAAAAATATTAAATGTAGTCAGAAGCCTTTATAAATTGCACTTTTAAATATGTGACCTGACCTGAGAGTCCTTTTGGCACCCTGAAAAAATTACTCTGCTTGATGAGAATGTGACAGCATTAAATGATCAAACTAAAAACAGGGCGAACCTGTTACAGTAATGACTCTCTGTGGTTTTGGCCAAAAGCAAAGGACTACTATTTTGAGAGTTGCAGATTTAATTACCCACAAGATGAGGAGTTTGACTCTTACTTAATATACAGTACAGTGTGCAAAAGCCTTGAGCCACGCCTTGTGTTTTTCTAGGAAAATTTAAAATGGGTCCAGCAATTTATTGAAATGTGCCAACATACATGGAAATACTACCAAAAACAGAGTTTGTACAATCTGGAAAGTCAATTTGGTAATTAGGTACTCCCACATTTATTCTTGAATACAGCCTGAACTCTCTTAGGCAAGCTTCTTTTTTAATATCTCTAGTCGTCTAAAGTTGTCTTTGGGAATAGTTCTCCAGGCTTCTTAAAGGACATTTAAAGCTCTAATTTGGATGTTATCTGCCTTTAATTCCCTTCTCAGTCAAGAGGATCCATGCTTTCACTGAGGTCTGGGCTCAATCTATGCGTGAAAGAGGTCCACTGTGCGTTTGTGTGTTTTTTCTTTCTCTCCAGGTATACTTTTACTGCATTGGTGGTTTGTTTGAGATTATTGTCATATTACAAAAAGAAGCTGTTACTAATGAAATGCCACCGCTGGCTGACATTCAGCCCCAAACTATTACAGAGCCTCCCAAGCAAACTCACTGATGTACGTCTCTCTTGACATACCAAAACTTCCAAATTAAGTTCTCACTCTGTAAGAACTGTTTCCACTAATTTTAAATTATTTTTAAGACTGTCACTTCTTCTTTTGTTCACTTTGTCCAGTTTCCTCTGTATTTTTTAAGCATGCTGAGATATGCCAAGTTTTAGATTAATAGTCCCTTTGGTATTATGCTGTGTTTGTCATTCTGTGATGGGAACAAACTATGCACGTTTGCAACTGGCGTCTAGTAATAAAATGCCTAAAGGTAAAACTGAAATCTTTTCTCCAGGTTGTGTGTTAAGTGTAGACTTAGACTTCAACTATTGCTCAAGATCACTTCATAAAATTCTTAGGCTTAGTGTTTGTTGTTTTGAATCATCTAAACTTGAAGCAATCGTAGTAAATTACTCACAGTCTTTAAATTAAAAAAAATGGAGATAAGACGTTAAGAAGCAAATAAAAAATTCTAGAAATGGGTAAACAGATGAAAGAGACGGTGGGGAAATCACATGGTTTGTGTTTTATCTGTTTGTTAATTATTTCTCTCGTTAATTTTCTTTTGTATTTAGATCCTTGGTTAATACTGTTCATTTGAGATTCCTGCCAATAAAGGATGGAACGGACTCAAGAAGTGTGATGAGAGAAAAAGAGCAAGATGAGAAAGAGAGAAAGATTAATTATACAGATGCAGAGGAGAAAAACATGTGAGAATGATACAGGGCGATTTTGGCAGTGGTCCAGTCATCATGCTGGGTAAATGATTTGAGTTGCTTATCAAATTGAGGGTTAAAGACTGGTAGCCATAGAGGAAAGCAGCATGCACAGATTGCTGTAATGACATTTAGACAATTCAGATTCAGGAACACAAAAAAATGAACACAGACACACAGACCCACACACATACCTGGATCAAAGCATGCTGAGCTTTCCCAAGAGCAAGTGCAACCCTGCTGTGAAACTGACAGCATCCTTCATTAACTCCATCACACACTTTGTACATGCCCATCCTTCTTTATGTCATAGACACATTTATAGGAAGGGGAAAGGGTGAGGAGAAGGAAGGAGAATTAGTAGACAGGCCAAGATAAAAATGTTAGAGGAGAAGAAATTCATGTGAGAGAAAAGAGGACTATATAAGGATGAGAGGGAAGGGAAGAAGGCAATAAGGGTAACAAGAAAAATTGGATTAGAGGAAAAAACTGAAATGAATACACCAGATAAAAGGGGGGAAGCAAAGAAGTATGGAAAAGTAAGAACAGGTAGTGAGAAAGGAGGAAGCTGCGACAGAGAAACGCCAAAATGAGAAAAATTCATAAGGAATTGAAAATAAAGTAGATGAAAGGAAAGGGTGAAAAGAAGGGAAAATGTATAATGGAAAGGAGGAAAGGAGGAAAAGAGATGATGGAAAGATGTAAGACAAAGTGATGAGCTAAGACCAAATAAAAGAAAAGGGGAAAAAAGAAAGAAATCATGAAAATAGGAGAAGATAATCAATAGGACAGAGGTAACATACAAACAAAAAAGGAAAAGAAACCAGAGCAGGAAGAAGACTGGCCAATATGAAAGAGTACATCAAACGTCTCTTCATTGTTTGTGCTCCATCTGTGTTGCCGTGAACAAAATGAGCATCAGCAGCTCAGTTAGTTAGTTAGTTAGTTAGCAAGGGATTCGGTGAATACTTAGGCCCCAATTATCCACTAAATCTGCCTCTCTCTCTAAATGAGATTATTGCCACATACAGAAGCTGTGGCTCCCATTGGGTTCCATTAACTTTGATTACTCCTCATTATTTACTTACAGCTCTGCCGCTGTTATTGCTTTCACTCTCACACACATACTGAAAGATGAGGCGGGGGGGGGGGCGATGTAAACAGGGAACCACACAGACAGAATTATATGAAAACACATGTAAAGACTGAGGGAGCTGCACTTAATGAAAGCACAAAGAGAAGGTAATGAAGAGTCAAATGACATGGTGTGAAGAGACATAGTGAGAGAAAAGTAAAGTTCAGAGGAAAGGCAATGTGCACAAAGACAAAAACGCTGCATAGAAGAAAAAAAGAAGGTGAGAAAAGAGTCGAAAGACATGCGTGCCAATGAAAATAAGGTGAGAGAATGAAAATAAAAGGATGAAAGAATAGAATAAATGACACAGAGTTACACAACTGGACAAAGACAGCCTTCAACACTGTAATAAGCATTTAATTACATTGCATACACACTGCTAATGCAGTTTTTTGGGAGAATAGGATCAAACAGAAGATGGGAAAAGAGGACAAGAGAACAAACAAAAAAGGAGGAAAACAAAGTTCCTTCATAAAAACTGAAAAGTCATTACTCAGTTAGGCCCTAGTCAAACAGGCCTAGACACTGCTGGCAACCACTGGTCACTAGGAAGAAATTAGTATTCCCCGTCTGGTTGCACGTTTCCCATCCTGTTTCCCGATAATAATAATTCCCAACTACAACGTCATATATGACGGTTGTTACTAAGGCACATAAAACTCCCCATCACTTAACCATAGACAAGACACCAGAGAAAAAATTGCATTATTTGTACAGAAGAGCTCCGTGAGCCGCTCTATATGTGAGTGAAGTTTTTGCCAGATTATGATTTCTAAAGTCCAAAATGAGCTCCTAAGAAAAATCTTCCTTTTTTTCACTTTTTTTCTCAGTGGGTTTTTAAAAGAATAATGGCATCTGGAACAGATGCTGCTCATTTGGACTGGAAGGCAGTGAAGAACACTGTGTTTTGTCATTATGTTTAGAGAGGTTGTTGGTAATAAAATGAGAAGGAGAAGTGCATCGCATGCGTATTCATTTTAGATCAGATTAGATTTGATCAGATTACAATTTAAATGAACTACATTTGATCCCTGTGGGAAAGCAGAATTGGTTGGTAAATGGAGTGGAAGAGAAGAGACAATATGTGCACATGTTATTGTATTATTTGTATAATAATAACAATGTGTCTTGCTGTAATTTGATGATCTCCTGAGTAAAAGGTCTGACTTTTATTTTATTTATATATTTTCTTTTACATTTATTCAAGGTGGAGATGGCAGAGAGAATGCAAAAACAAAAGAAAACTGAGAGCGAGGCAGAGAGGAATTTAGTCAAACCCTAAACTGCCCACCCCCCGTTTTTGTTTTTTTTTTGACAAGAAAAGTAACACTCGTGTTTTAAAGAGGAGCCCTCTCTACATAATAACCCCTGCCTCAAACATTTACTGTAGTGGAAAAAGAAGTTTGCTTGGTGGCTGGAGAGCTATTCACTTGTTTTGAGGCCTTTCCCAGCGCTTACGGCACACTCTAATGTCGTGCACCAAGCTGCTATACAGGCCAAATAACCACAACATGAGTGTATGCAAATGTACTTTGGCGTTGCGAATGTGTGAAGTCTATTGCCACATCAGCATCTTGGGATCACAGCTGTTTTGCCTCTGAACTTTCTGATGGGGAAAAGAGAGAAAACTAGATAAAAAGCCAGGAAGGGGCGGGGGAGAAAAAAAGCAAAGAGAGAACTCAGCTCTAAGGCCTAATTTCACCGACATTGTCCCTCGCCTAATTGCAAAATCCCTCTGTCTCTCTTTCCCTCCCTGTCGTGCGGCTCTGTGGCGCTCCAAGGTAAAAAAGAAGTCGGGTTCTAATTTCATTTTGGTTTGTCTTAGGACAACTCTTAGATGTTTAATTCTATCCCAATTTCATGTAATCAGGCGAAAGGCTTCCCCAGAGGGAGGGCATCACAGGCCAAGGCCAGGCATGTGCTATTTGCAAATGTAATTGGTTCACCTTTATTCTGCTCTCTGTGATGTTCGGGCTGCCTTTTCTCTCACTCATTTGTTCCCCATTATCTTCACATCCTCCTTTCTCTTTCCATCTTTTCCAGTAGTCTCGTATTCTCCATTTCTTCCCATCTTCTTCTTTTCCTACCCCCCGTTCCTCCCCTCTAGGCAAACACCAGTGTGGTTGTTATTGTGATTTCATATTTTCTTCTCATCCCTGCCTCTGCAGCCTCTGGACATTGACTACAAAATCCATTATCATTTGTATATTTTAATTATGCAAATGAGGATAGCTCAGCTGGCCTGTTGGAGGCTGCAGGGGAGAAAGCAGGAACTCCATTGCGGGTGATTACAATTCATCCGCTCGTCTCGCTTTAATTGTAACAAGCTAATTACCTTGTTTCCATTTAGTTTGAACAATGCCGAAAAGAAAAGGGAACATTGATAGCTTTAGCTAACTTACTTGGTAAAGCTAGCTGACAGGCGTGGAAAGGCTAGAGGGAGGAAGGGGAAAGAGGAAGCAAAGGAAGACAAAAAGATAGGAAGGAAGACACTGAAACTATTCTTAGCATGTTCTGAAATGTCAAAAAAAAAAAAGCTGAATTTGTCTGCATTTCTTTGGCAAGCACCAATAATATTTCTACTAATACACACAGGTTTGTGCCCCAATTTTGTACTGTAGAGTGAAATTGTACTAAACTGTTACTAATTAGCAATGCAAAAATACAATCAATGGAGTTTCACAACCAAGCATGTAAGCATTAGCTACTACCTTTGGACTCCAACCTTTTTTCCAACATCTGGCTTAAACAAAAAAGTCTTTACAGCCTAAAATGACAGTATCAAAATGCCAGTCCTCAAACCAATAGGTGACATCATATTGGATCCCTCTATGGCTGACATAATGGTGTCAGTCTCTGGCCACATGTTAACGCGATAAGAGGCTTTTTCATCTTAAACAAATAGCCAAATGATGAAAAAAAGTGATAGCTGATTACTTCTAAATACTATGTTATTAAAGAGTCTTAATTTTCCTAACTGATTAAAATGTACACAGGTAAAAATGATACTAGATGGTAGTAGATATGTGTTCAGATATTCTCTTGCTCTTTTTTATGTTTAGGCATACTTCTTTAAATTGTAAAATGTACACCATCTCACAAAGAAAGCTTGTCTCCTGAGAAAAAGTTGGGTTTTTTGTTGTTGTTGTTTTTTTAAGTTCCCTCATTACAGATATCAAAGACTATCATCTTGGACTTTCATAGGTTTAAAATCCCTCTGATGCCAAGCTTGCCAGAGGTGCTCAGTTTCGTATTCACTCTGTTCAGAGGTTTGTCACTGAAATGAGTCCAGGGCTTCTGGGGATCAAGACCAGGCCTCAACTGAACAAGATCTCATTATCTCTCCCTCACACAGACCCATGCGTACACATACAAAGGCACAGACTGTAAAAAGACATAGGCGCACACGCGTTTATGTATTCACACATGCACACACCTTGTCATGCCACACTGAGCAGCATGTCACAGTGAGGGACCATGTATGTATGTCACCGTGAACAAGATACTGAAGTATATCACATATTTAATTGAGATTATATATTCTGCTAAAGGAGCTCAAAGGCCCAAATTGTTCTTACACTGTGTCTCTTACACACACAAACACACACACACTCTTGCACTACAGGTGAAAATGTAGATTGGTATACTTGCAACCACAAGTAAATGAACCTGAACACACTTATCTGGAGAGACTTGTTTCCTCTAATTACTAATGGGCACTCCCATGCACGAACAACCAGCATGACTCTTAGAGATGTAGAGAAACACCTGTACCCGCACATCCACATACACTCAGTATTCACCTTTTCTGCTGTCTCTACCAGGCACACTGGCATACTCCTCACCGACTCCCACATTCTCCATGCCCACCTACTTTGCAGTGCCATCAGGGAGAGATTTGAAAGGTATTTGAAACTGTCTTCCTTAATCATTTCCCGGATCCCGCAGGACACTGCGTGACGCAATGGAGGAAGGACTAGGAGAAGAGGAGGAAGAACGAGAGGAGAGAAAGTGATGCCAGACATCAGTCAAGCCTTCTCTAAGGGTTCAAGAGGAACGCCCACTGACACAGTTGAGTGATTGAGTGAGTGAGTGAGTCTATTATTGACCAGAAAAATGTAATGTTTTGCACATTTCTAAAGGGAAAGAATTATGAATTCAAAATATTTTTAACATCAGTCATAATCCTTTTGCAATGAGAAATAAGCCAGGCCATAAACCCCCTTCAGCCATCACCTCCATCTCCTCCAGTTCCGTAACACAACTAATTATATTTCAAATAGATAACGCATCCTGTTGTGGGAAGCTGAATTTACTTCATGACCATTAAAAATTTAATAATTCATGCTTTTTGTTCACCTTGGTATACCTCCTCCTGATTTATTGTTCTTCAGGCACATTCCAGCCAAACACTCAAACAGGCCCTCATTGATCCAAAGTAATTATAACACACGCCAAGTGACCTCCCCGTGTAATTTCAAGATTATAAGCTTGAGGAAAAAGTTCTCAAAATGAAGCCCTCCCTTTGTGGTGCATCGTGGTGAGAGTGGAGGAGAATTTGCATCCAGGTGACCATTCGTCCATTTTCTTAACCGCTGCGGGAGAGGTGGAGCCTATCACAGCTGTCATACACCCTACACAGGTTGCCAGTCTACCACAGGGCTAACACACGGAAAAAGAAATATGTGAAGATATTTAGAATCACCAGTTAATCTAACGTGCATGTCTTTAGACCGTGGGTGGGCAGCACACAGGCACATCAGATAAATTAGAATTTTAATTGTCATTATACAACAAGAACAAGGAAATTGTACGCAGTCCCATTCAGTGAAAAGAAAACAATATAAATTTCACATTAAACATGTTTTCTAAATAAGGGGAAAAAGGAAAGAGTTTGAAGCTGGTCAGTAGATTTGAGCCCAGGACGTTTCTGCCAAACATCACACCACCCATCATTCAACCTTTATCAAGAGGACTTTTGTTAGGGCCACTTTTGTGGTTCAGAAACTTCATTAAAAAAACAAAAATAAAGACAGAGAAAAAAAGTATACTGGTACATCCCCAGATGGGTGTCTGGGTGCTTTTTGGCATATGGACTTCGCTGGCACTGAAGGAGCTGTGAATCGGGGTAAAGAAAATTGAATTCTCTATTTACCAACCTTTTCTGAATCTCTCACTTGTTGAGCTTTGGGAAGTCACTAAAGAAATATGATCACTCAGTTGCTCAAGAGCATGGAAAATTACTTTCACAGGATGTCTGGGCCTAGCTTAAGACAGAGTATGAAGCTGGATCAGCTGATCCAGTGTAATCACAGAGCATGCATTCTTCTTAAATATGTCAGACATTTTGGGCTTGCTTGTTTTATTTTTATTATTTTTAATGCATTTCCTATATTCTGAAAAAAAAAATGAAAGTGCAACCAGAGCATGCTTTGCATGTAATGTCTTTATAGCACTAAAGCATATCTTTGTGATCTAGTCTTTGTAGCTTGTAACTATGCTACAACAACTGTTAACAACTGTTTGAAATGAACATACAGTGTTTAGAAAATTTGCCACTATCAGTTTCCAGCAGATGAGCTGAACGTGTACTATAATATATGTCACAAACGGATAAAGCTATAATAGACACCAGGACCATTCTTTTCCTTCTTACATGAGAGCTTTCTTGACCAATCACATTTGAGCAGGCTTTGGTGGCATGCAAAAACAACAACCAGTGGACTAATGTCCTGTAAAGTCCTGAAAAATGTCCCATTGACCTAGAGGCGAGGTTAATGGGTTGCTAGACTGAATACTGGTTTTCCCTATTAACTATTTAAACACTGAAAATCAAATACTGCAGTCCAAACCTGAACACCATTTATGAACGGAAACTGCCAATTTACTAATCAAATCTAATGTGAAATACCAAAACAGGAAAATATTGCTTCTGTATTTATTTATTTTTTTAAATGAGGGGAATAAAGGAGAGATTATTTACATCTTGGAAGATCAAGGAGTATGTTTGACTATAAAACCCTGCATGGTCTATACAAACCTCTGATGCTCTTATGATCCTCAATCACTTCAACATACAGATGTCATACTAAAAGTTAGAGCAGATGTAAATACCAAAAAGTCTGTGCAGAGATGGAAATAGAGAGCATGTATTATCCTTGGCAAACAGAAAGCCATCACAGCCAGTAAAGCAGTTAAATGACTTGATGCCTATTTGACCTGAATAAAAGTTTTAACTGTAAAACACCATATGTCTAAATCTGCTGTCATCTTAAAAAAAAACAACAACCCACATGCACTGACATTTTTCATACACAAGTGTCAGTGCTGTTACAGTGTTTGGACAGTTGTTTGAAAACTACGAGTTATTAATTACACATTATTCACTAGACTGGCTGCTTGTAAAGCAAAATAATACCTTACCCATTTTCTCCACTAATAGAATTGGATTAAGTCATGAGTTCAAACAGAGGACTCGTCTCTGTTTTTAGGCGTGCACTATGCGTGGGTGCTTATAAATTGAGGGCAAAGCACTGTGGGCAGCAAAAACACGTATTAATGAGGCAGTATATTACTCTCAGATATATTAATCAACTGAGAAATAATCAGGAATGAAATCTTTGTCATTTAATTAATAAGGTTTTGATTAGTTGCAGTTAATGTCACAATGCTGCATCAACATATTAACTAGATTCAAGGTGTGATATTATTAGATGCTGGGCTACATTTGCACACTCTGCATAGTGTGCATGATGTGCAACACACACGAAAGTAAAGCTCAGAAAAATATTTGGCCTCTGGCTGAGGACATGTATAAAAAAGACAGGTGCGACAAGAAGGATTTGTCAGTCGTTTAAGGTTGAAAGATGCAGAAAAAAAAGTCGTTGTCATGCAGCAGTTTAGACATCACTTGGGAAATTATATTTTCTGACATTTTTTTAATGGTTCAGGCTTTAAAAGGTTAAATCTAATAAGCAAAGTCATAGATAAAATTGGGATCTTGCAGTGATCAGTGGCTGAGTAGACGAATTGGTTCCACTAAATATCCCTAATCCAAAGGATAATCTGTAAATCCAACGTGAAACTTTTTGAATGCTCCTCACTTTAGAACTAAGCAAGAAATAAAGACGTGAAGATTGTTTCATTTTCAAAGTTCTGATCTGTGTAAGACAGACATCATTTTTGGATTTACACTTTTCACTTAGAAAAATCAACAAAATTGTATTTTCTGACTGTTACATCCAGGTTACCTATTTTATTTTTAGAGGCTCATACCAGCATCTCTTCAACTAGAACACCACAATTGTATAGTTAGCAACTCAGAACGCTACTACAGTGAACTACTTACCATATCAGCATCCCTATAATGCTTTTAAAGGCTAAACTGAGTATATGTACTTTAGGTTTCAAGTGACTTTCAAAGGTTTATTGTAGTTAATCTGTGTCTCAATAAGACTGACCATAAGTCTTGTACTTAGCATTCAGCACACATCAGCTTAATAATATTAATTCAGGTTAGATTTATTTATTTATTCAGTTTTATTCAACTTAATAAACAAGGTCAGCGCACAAGGTTCAGCTGGACACTCTCTGGTGAATCTGGTGAACTGAACTGTTGATGCTTCTCAGGATCATACCTAAATATTTTTTTTGTTAATGGACATGGTTTAAAACAACTTTTTGAGCAGCTTAAATACTTAGGCTTTCTCACACACAAATAAATTGCATAAGAATTGCAAAGGGAAGAGCGGCATAGAGTGCATTTAAAGATCTGCTTTTTCTTAAATATCTTATTTGTGGCCTCTGTTTTTCAAATACAGCTTAGAGGTTGAGCTTAAAGAGAGAGCAAAGCAGGAATGTAGAAAGAGTGAGAGATATTTTAATCTGTAACATTCACGTAGAGATCAGATATTGAAAGAGGATCAATTTAAAGCCCTGTCTCACATTTCCCTCCTGCACTCTTGGTTGAATATGAAACAAAAGAGTCACCTGAACTGTCACTTTGCCTTCTTTTTTAAAGTTTTTATTTATTTACTCTATAATGAACAATGCTGCTGCATTATGCAAGTTCTTACATGTGTGCACTGAGCACTAAAAATGTACCTTTAATGCACCGCATTAACCATCTCATGATTAAAGTTCTGGGCCAATCAGATCAGCAGAAGGCCTGGGATTACAGCAGCAACATCTGGGGGCCATGCTAATGGACTGCATATGTTTTCAATTTTAAGAGTTTGAAGTCAACATGTTGCTCTTGATTTCATGTAAAAGTAGGGGAGCGGGTGAGTGAGGATGGTGAGTGTGGGTGGAGCTGAACGAAAACTCTCCCTCACTTTCTTTCTTTTAAAATTTGTCAATCACGACTGAGTGCAGCTGTCATCATTAACCAAAGTACCGTTGATGACAAGAGACCCTCCTAAAGTGTGTGAGTGTCCCTGAGCTCTAACAGAAACCCAAATAGCCCCATCTGTCAATTTTACACTCTATGATTTTTACTCAGTGCACACGACTTCTGTAAGTGTAATATGCTGCTGGGATTTTATAAAAAGCAAATACACATGCTGAAGAATATTTACGCTCTCAGCTATGTTTTTTAATCCACATTTTAGAGCGGAAGCAGAGTATTTTAAGTATTTTAAGAGTCAAACGCAGGTCAGCAGGGCCATTTAAGGGCCAGGGATAGCTCAGTAGGTAGAGTGGTGGCCCCATGATCGGAAGATCGGGGGTTCGACTCCACTGAACGGTTACCCTGAGGTACCCCTGAGCGAGGTACCGTCCTTACACACTGCTCCCCGGGCGCTGCATTGGTGGCTGCCCACTGCTTCACTGGGTGAATGGGTTAAATGCAGAGGAGCAATTTCCCTACGGGAACTAACACACACATTATATTTCAAGGCAACTGGTATTATACTTTTTGATTTGGGGTGAATAGAAAAGTCCAGTTCTTACTAACAATCCACTCTGGTGTGTTTATGAAGCCATTAGCTTAAAATTTTAAAGAAAGATGGTCTGGCAACTGATAACTTTTTTTCTTTTTAGAAAGGGATGAAAAATAATGTTTAATTACAGCTGTGTATGCAAAGTGTATAAAATGTTTAGGGGGTATTTCCTTTTCACTTTTGCTCATGCAAATAAATCTTCCGAAGCTGGTGCTGCATAAATGTTCTTAAGTCTTTCTCTGGCTTATTGGTGCACTGAAGGAAGCTGTGCCACAATAATTAGAATGCAAGTTTTATAATAAAGTTAAACTACAAGGTCAAGAGTCACAAACAGAAACGGTTCTCCTTGAAAGTAATAGTTACACAATGAATGATGTGGGACTCAAGTGGGACTGCCGCTAAAATGCTCCAAAATGTGCAAATTTATTCTAAAGGCAAAATGTTTCAGCTTTTCTTAAAACTTGCCATGAGTACACAACAAACATGCTTCACGTTTTACTGGAATACAACCGAGCCAAAATAAATAAATAACAAAAATTTAAAGATTTTTTTTAAAGTTGATAAACAGGAAATGTCAAACACGGCTATCCATGCATATGTAAAGTCAGCTTTAACCAAATTTCATAAACCAAATATAAAGATGAAAAAAATATAGAAATACATATTATGCTTCAAAACGGTGAATTATCTGTGATATGAGCAGTGTTGGGACTAACGCGTTATTAAGTAACGCGTTACAGTAACTACGTTATTATTGTGGTAACGGGCACGGTAACTAGTTATTATGCCAAAATCAGGAACGCGTTAGTCGTTACTGGGATTTAGATAGGGTCGTTACTCGTTACTTCGTGCGGTGGCTATCGCGGAGCTTCCACAGATTCAGTAACATTAGCAAGTGGTGGAAGCCAGCAGGTGGAGGAGAAGGAAAAGAGACCCGAGGCGGCCGCCGGTCCAAGTGTGAACTGAACTTCAGGTAAGAAGTTATGAGCTGCAGTCTATCTGGGTCAGATATAAACCAAGTTTAGGTGGAGTTTATTTTCGTTATTCTGACTTTTTCCCTACTGCGTACTAGCTAGCATGACGGAGTTTCTATACAGCTGGGTGGGTGCTATGATGTTACTGATGTTGAACTTTATTTTGTTCATAAGTTATTAGAGTTGCCAACCGTCCCGTCTGGTATTCAGAGAAAATATTACACGTTTCTTATTGAGGTGAAAAGGAACAGTTTGTCCCGTAATTCAGCTACATTGAAAAAGACACAAAGCTGGAGTTATTCTGTGTCTTTGCTGCACAGCTGCCTCTTCTTCTTTCATTCTCCCACCTCCCTCTCCTGTTTCTACTTCCATCATGAAAACTGATCAATGATCAGCTGATCGGTCTCTAGTCAAAATGCCCGGGCCAATTTTTTGTCCCAGTCCAGCCCTGTATGCAGCTCATCTGCAGTCTGGTGTTACCTACATCTTCCTATTCAGAAGGCAGAATTTCCGAGTTCTGAGTACAATCAAAGCACCACGACTGCAGTTTTTGTGTTGGATGTAAAAGGCGCACATGATGCTGTGACGTAGGCTAGAATCATGGCAGCAGTCAATGACGGTCCAGGCGTGGGATTTCTCTCGTGGAAATATGCACGTTATTATTATTTTTTCTATTGGTAGGTGGCACAGTGCACCTGTGGCAAGTAAGCAAGCTAGAAGACTGCCAAAGTTATGGAAGCAACACATTAACAAGAGAATTCTGAGTAAAACCAAAGTTACTTTCACTAGTAACTAGTTACTTTGAAAGTAACGAGTAACTTGAAGTAACTGAGTTACTTTTAATAGAAGTAACTAGTAATGTAACTAAGTTTCTATTTTAAAGTAACTTACCCAACACTGGATATGAGTGAGTGGTTTCACAGTCAGACATGGCACTCCATGTCATATCCAATTTTCTGAAACGAAAACAGCAACAGTGTGAATGCTCAACCTTAGACTTCAGAAATCAGAGGGTGATGACACAGTAGCTACTTCTATACTGTGGATGTTGTACAATTTTTAAATCATGATTTAATGACATGTTGATGAGAATCTGTTTAACTTTTTAGCAAAACTAAAGCTCAGTGTCCCAAACGCCAAATAGTTCAAGGAATCAATCACACTCAAGTCATAAAAAGTTGATCCTGTTCATCTGGATGTAACATCTCATCATTTCACCCCCAACCTTATAAACAGCACATTTGCATAATGACAGAAATTAGCACCACTGACTGACAATGATCTGCAAACTGCAAACTGATCAGTTGTAAATGGCCAGTGATCTATGTAAATGTAAATCTAGATTATCTGTATTGAGAACAATTTACCCCTCATCCTACATCTTACCTGTGTGTCTATATTACTCAAATACTGGCACTATATCTAGTGACACAGTGGCAGATCATTATGTAAATGTGACAAATTTTCACTAATCATCTATATGCCACACGTATTTAGGTCCAGGTTTATAGAAGCGTGGAATACTTCAGGCCAGGTGCCAGATTAGCTCACAGGGTGAAGAAGCAGCCAAATGCCCGAAAGCTGAAATGCAGCAGCCTGAGTTTGAGTCAAACCCAAGGCCCCTTCCTCTTTCCCCACTCTCTCACCCTCCTGTCAGTTTCCACTATCTAATAAAGGTGAAGGCCCAATAATAATTAAAAATTCGGAATCAGTCAGTAGCTGGCATCTTAATCTAACTAACTACTAACTTCTAATTTTGCACAACCTTGCAAATCCTCTATCATCTGGACACTTCTCTTTATTATAATGCCTTGTAGAACAACCACATTGATCATTTTTTTGGTGCTGATCGAATCTGGGTAGTTTTAAACTGTCAGCTGTGCCTCTGCATTTTTGCTTTGGGGAATTGAAAGGGAACTTTGGATGTGGAAATGGCTACGACATCAGACTTAACAATCAGATAACAACATGTTCTCATCCCAGTATGACTAACACTCTTGTTTTATAAGAAGCCACTGCTGCCATCATAGTAATATGCACCAGGCGTCCTTTGGGTCTGGTGCCTTGGTACACTGATGGCAACAAGACTGGATGCAGAATTTTAAAATGTATGCATACAGTGGGGCAAAAAAGTATTTAGTCAGCCACCGATTGTGAAAGTTCCCCCACTTAAAATGATGACAGAGGTCAGTAATTTGCACCAGAGGTACACTTCAACTGTGAGAGACAGAATGTGAAAAAAAAAATCCATGAATTCACATGGTAGGATTTGTAAAGTATTTATTCGTAAATCAGGGTGGAAAATAAGTATTTGGTCAATAACAAAAATACAACTCAATACTTTGTAACATAACCTTTGTTGGCAATAACAGAGGTCAAACGTTTACTATAGGTCTTTACCAGGTTTGCACACACAGTAGCTGGTATTTTGGCCCATTCCTCCATGCAGATCTTCTCAAGAGCAGTGATGTTTTGGGGCTGTCGCCGAGCAACACGGACTTTCAACTCCCACCACAAATTTTCTATGGGGTTGAGGTCTGGAGACTGGCTAGGCCACTCCAGGACTTTCAAATGCTTCTTACGGAGCCACTCCTTTGTTGCCCGGGCGGTGTGTTTTGGATCATTGTCATGTTGGAAGACCCAGCCTCGTTTCATCTTCAAAGTTCTCACTGATGGAAGGAGGTTTTGGCTCAAAATCTCACGATACTTGGCCCCATTCATTCTGTCCTTAACACGGATCAGTCGTCCTGTCCCCTTGGCAGAAAAACAGCCCCATAGCATGATGTTTCCACCCCCATGCTTCACAGTAGGTATGGTGTTCTTGGGATGCAACTCAGTATTCTTCTTCCTCCAAACACGACGAGTTGAGTTTATACCAAAAAGTTCTACTTTGGTTTCATCTGACCACATGACATTCTCCCAATCCTCTGCTGTATCATCCATGTGCTCTCTGGCAAACTTCAGACGGGCCTGGACATGCACTGGCTTCAGCAGCGGAACACGTCTGGCACTGCGGGATTTGATTCCCTGCCGTTGTAGTGTGTTACTGATGGTGACCTTTGTTACTTTGGTCCCAGCTCTCTGCAGGTCATTCACCAGGTCCCCCCGTGTGGTTCTGGGATCTTTGCTCACCGTTCTCATGATCATTTTGACCCCACGGGATGAGATCTTGCGTGGAGCCCCAGATCGAGGGAGATTATCAGTGGTCTTGTATGTCTTCCATTTTCTGATGATTGCTCCCACAGTTGATTTTTTCACACCAAGCTGCTTGCCTATTGTAGATTCACTCTTCCCAGTCTGGTGCAGGTCTACAATTCTTTTCCTGGTGTCCTTCGAAAGCTCTTTGGTCTTGGCCATGGCGGAGTTTGGAGTCTGACTGGTTGAGGCTGTGGACAGGTGTCTTTTATACAGATGATGAGGTCAAACAGGTGCCATTCATACAGGTAACGAGTGGGGGACAGAAAAGCTTCTTACAGAAGACGTTACAGGTCTGTGAGAGCCAGGGATTTTCCTTGTTTGAGGTGACCAAATACTTATTTTCCACCCTGATTTACCAATAAATTCTTTACAAATCCTACCATGTGAATTCATGGATTTTTTTTTCACATTCTGTCTCTCACAGTTGAAGTGTACCTCTGGTGCAAATTACTGACCTCTGTCATCATTTTAAGTGGGGGAACTTGCACAATCGGTGGCTGACTAAATACTTTTTTGCCCCACTGTAGCAGTGGCATGAATCAAATGTTTGTCTACTAAAAGACTTTGCTGCTTGGATACCTTCACGGGTCTCCAATTTTAATTGCTGATTTTCTTTCTTTGTTTTCAAGTTTAAACTACCAAGTTACAATTGGGATCAAAAACCTCATATACAGCAAACACTGATTAACTCCCCCAAACCTAATCAAAACTTTTGTAAGTCTTGTACTTATGTGACAATAATGAACTACATATGAATGACCCTTAGTAGGTGACAAGTATAGCTGTTTTTATTATCTTCTTTCTGTATAACATCTGTCGGTAGGTATTGAAATATCCTAAAGATTATATCAGTGTTTGGGGCAAAATAATCCATCAAAAATAGAGGTGGAAAAACATCTTGTTGGACCTCATGTTTGGCACTGTGTTTTGGGGGATACTTAAGTCAATGAGCATATCCTGTGGTGTGTGTGCGTGTGTGTGTGTGTGTGTGTGTGTGTGTGTGTGTGTGTATGTGTGTGTGTGTGTGTATGTGTAAATGTGCACATGTGGCACATGAGCTTGTTTGGATGTCATCATCAAAAACAACAAAGGCTTATGTTTCTGTCATCATTAACGCCCTTAACTCTGTCAGATCACTGCCATGCGTCCCTAATGTCTCTCAGTTAATCCCTTAGTTCACACAATGTTGTACAAGGGTATTAGTGCATCGGTGGTACGAGATCAGGCACAATAATAATAACAATAATAGCAAGAAAAACTGTTTTTGATGCTGAGCTTTAATATGGGGGGATCAGGACATCACAAACAATACAGATGTAAAATTGATCCATATGTGGCACTCTTGATCTCATTTAGGGGGGAGAGAAGAAGTTGTTGGTCTGTCATTAAAAAAAATGTTTTGATCGAGCGATTAAATGTGAATTTGTCATTTTTAGTGTAGTTGCATATTAGCTATATCATTAGTTGTGCTGAAATCGTCACATTGTTTTACTTTAAATACATTTTCCTTGAAACTAAATTTTGGGACAAGTTAATTAGAAAGTTACCAAAAAGTTATTAAAATATTTGAGCCTGAATAATTTACTTTGTAATAAAGAAAGTGTTTTCAGGAAATAACAGGCTGTACATGTTATTTCTTATCTTTAAAACCCGCTGTGTGAGTTTTAATCTCTGGCTGCATGTGTACGTACAGTACGTGTGTCACATTGCCCGCCTATCTGTGTCCTGCATATGCGATTCAACTTAAGCCAACCTCTTTCACACACACACATACAGAGTGAGAGAGAGGGGGAAAGGCAGCTAATATTCATTGTTATTTAAACACCAGAGCAGATAAGCAGCTGAACAATAATTATTTTCTGGAACAATAATTATTACCATTTAATTCTGTTGTTTACCATTTTGCCCAGTGGCCCATCTTTAAAAGCCAGCCTCTATCTATAATGACAAGCCCTTGAGCAGAACTACATTTAACACAAATATCAAATAATTAAAAATCAAATAATTGAAAAGTAAAGGTGTGGCTTTTTTTTAACATTAATTGTCTAAGAATTTGCAGGCTGGTTCTTCTCAGTAGACTGCTTTTGTTCTTGTTTGTTTTTCCATAATTTGCAGCGCAGTGAGTGCGATGAGCATTGCTGGAATCGCTTTGTGTGAACTCATATTTGTGTTTTGTCAAAAAGTGTATTGTTTTAAAAAAAAAAAAATCCATAGAAGTTGGATTGTTATTTTAGTAGATGTTTAAGTAACAGGGCTTCTAGTTATTAAAATGACTTGTATCTGCTCCAAAGTTAGTTGACTGGTTTATATTTTATCTAAGACTTATGGCACTTGATCCATAAGTGCAGACAGATTTATATTTTTAAATTTATTGAGACTTGCTGCCTTATGGCCAATTACAAAAAGCTCTTTCTAGCGCATGACTTGACAAAAAAGCAGCAAAACAACATAAATAAAACTACTATAAATAATAATGTTTGTGATCATGGCTGATTTTGATTTTACTGCCTTAGTTTCAGTCCTCATATTGTGCATTCTGCCTCATTGTCACACTGCTTACTGTGGAGTAGCAAACAAAGCTGAAGCCGTCATTAAAGTATATTTCAAATCCAAAAGAGATGCAGGTAAAACAGCTTGTCGAAAGGAATAAACATTTGTATTTGTGAAGGATTGCTGTATTTGTGCTTTGAGGCCTATCCTGTTTACTTTCTCTTTTTTTTTCAATAAAAGCAAGAGCAAAATCTGTTGTTTCCACTTTAATCTGTGATGTGAAGTTGTGTTTGTGAGTGCCTATGGATATGATCACCCCTGTACTGTATGTTTGAAAGGATTACAAGCCGGATCAGAGGATTACACAATTAAAGCTTGCCTGGGGTGAGGGAGGCACACGAATGTGATATTATGACAAGACGAACTGAGGTAAACTCACACAAACACATTGGCTTAGAATTATGTATTTGTTTCAAGTCATGCAAACACATGCCATTCCCCAAAAACATACAGTGTAGGTGTGTGGAAACGATAAGTGTCATAAAGACACTGTTAAATGTACCATTTGTAAGTGCCACGTAAAGCTAAAAAATATATATCTTTTTTCTTTATGTTTACTATTTGAATGTGTCCCTGACATGCTTGTCCTAACAACATCTTTATCTGATGCACTTTGAACTTTGCCCATCTATTGCATGGGACCTTAGTAAGTGCAGCGCAGAGTTTTTTGGTATTTAAAAGTCGTTTCTTTGTGACCTGTTTTCACAAGCTTGGCTGCTGCCATACTTTGTGTGTAGTTTGTCTTTGTTTAAACTCGGGCATGTATCTGTATGTGAGGAGTTAGGAGTGACACCAGGATTGAATGGCACTGTTGAAGCACATATTTGATTTCATTTGACATGCAGTGAGGCAGCTCAGCAAAGGGCAGTATATTCAAGTATATGCAATATTAAGCTAAATGAATTTTGTATTGAATAGCGTTCAAAACAATTAGGCAAAGCATGTGAAAAGAAAGTGGGTCATAAGCTGGGCCAGAGTAAGCTCCGTTTATTCAGCAAAACCAAATTGTCAAAGTGTGACTGTGTGGCAAGCAGAGGTTCGACCCAAATGCAGGACTCCAGAGGTGAAACATGAACTTAAACAGCTTTATTGCTGAGAACCACAAACTCAATCACAAAACAATAAACTTCTGGCGTGGTAACTAAGCCGCAAAACATGAAGCACACAGCACAGGGGGGAAACATGGCGGAAGGACATGAAGACTGACTACACAGCATAACGAGAGGATGGGCAACAGGTGGAAACACAGCAGGAACAAATCTGACTAACTGAACAGGGGAACCAAAACAACATAACACACTAAGGAGTGTGCTAAAGATAGAACACAGAGACAATGAATGTGAAATGACAACAAGACTGACAAACACAGGAAACACTGAGGACAACACACAAGGAAAACACTGAGGGAGCTAAACCAGCACCAATAGGGATAAACAAGAAAAACTAATACATATAAGAAATACTAAACTAGAAAATATGAGTCTAGAAACACCATAACGATTAGTCAAGAAATCCATAAACACAAAGCAATTGATTAATGACCCAGAACCATGACAGAAATTGCTTTTAGAATTTATTTTCCTTGTGTTTTTCCATGTGGTATTTTTTTCTTATGAGGAACTGTTTCAAGGAGGATCAAATGTTTACATTTCTTTCAAAATGACTCTTAATGTATGAAAAAGTCCACTACACCACAATGGGATGATTTGATCTTTTACTTACAGAGATGATTAAATATTTGTGGGCAAATGCATGCTGATCGAGAACAATGCTGATCGAGGTCAATGATGGCTGTTTCCCTTTATTTTTTCTTTATTTCACTTACTCTGTTTGATTCCCTTCTTTCTTTTCTCGTCTTTTATTTATCCCCTCCATCCTCGTATCCCTCTCTATGTTGTCTGGTGATTAAGAGGTAGTTTAACCTCTAGTCCTCATTAATTATAGACGAATAGAAAAAGCCTGGGTTGTTCCACTTCCTGTCTGTAGCACTAATAGAGCCCTTAACATTCACATTAACATAGCTCTTGTTTACTCAGGGAGATAGACAGACAAGTCAGAAACATGGCCGAGTGGAAAGATGAGACACACAAATGCACCATGTCAATAGCGTAATGCATGCAAACTGCATGAACAAGCCTATGTGGGCACCTGAGTATTACACCCACATGTGTGCGATAACGCATTTAAAAATGCTCCTTAAAGCAGCCTCCACTCCTCTTCACTTCTGGGATACTGGATGTGACCATGGGCAGACTCCTAATTGTTTTCTGTAAGTTGCAGCATATGAGCTAAAAGGAATGTGTAAACACACCAGCCCACACACACACAAGGCAAAGATAATCATGATGTTAATCATGCCTTTTATTTTTAAATGCACTCATATCATTTTGGAATTAAGCTCTTGTACAAGGTTAAATGAGCAATCTCAATCTAAAAAAAAAAAATCTCCCTCTCTCTGTGTCTTTCTTTCTCGAACACACGCACACACACACACACACCTCTTGCTCTCATGCACGCACAGCAAGAAAATACTGTTTGCAGGCCTTATGGGACGACATTTGTGGTAATTCATTCAGAATCCATTTTAACACATTGTGCAGACCTAAGTGCCAATCTTCCTTTTTGGTGAGTTTCCATGATTTTATGTCCCATATAAAACGATGCAGTTTGCTCCACAATGGCCTATTTAAGTTACATTACCGCCGAATATCCCCCAGTAAAGAAAATTAAGCCGTGATACTGAGAGATCATCTTGGTTAGTTATCTTCTCCCCGCCGAGATGTGTCGCTTTGACACCCCACAGAGAGAGCTGAATGA
The DNA here is from genome assembly GCF_056152115.1 of Neolamprologus brichardi. Lineage (NCBI taxonomy): Eukaryota > Metazoa > Chordata > Actinopteri > Cichliformes > Cichlidae > Neolamprologus > Neolamprologus brichardi. The sequence goes on along the minus strand of NC_142110.1, from coordinate 40,082,089 downwards.
TTCTCTTGGACGAGAGATAATAGTCTTGTAGTGCGTTACTTGCCTAAGACCTCTCTTTCTCTTTCCCTCCCTCTCTCTCTCTGCTTCTTTTCTACCTTTTAACAAACCTAATCCAAAAGACTTTTATAATTTAAGTTGCATAATGCTGTTATAGTAATTATCTAACACATCTATGGGTTACACAAGACAAACAATATCGCAACTTTACATAGTAACCTCTAAGAATCATAAAACAAATTTGTCAGGAGTGTGAAAAAAACATGATAATGAAGCTGGTGAAGTCACTGTTACTTCCTTTTGTCTTTTCTTTTTGTTTTTCCACTTTTAACTTGCACTGCTTAACATCATGAGAAAAATCCCCCAAATGCTCCAGTGTAAAAAAAAAAAAAACACTCAGGAAGGGTGTTTCTAAATCCTGTTTCTGGATTATATTTGTAAACACACACAAACAGTCTAAATGTACCATTAGTTCTACTGACTTGCTACTGCTTCAAAAGCAGCCTGCATCGCATCAATCTGAGCTATATTCAGAAGATAAAACATTTAAAGAACAATACCGGTGGTTTTACATGTTTTAGCTCGTTAACCATGAAACGTATTATGAGCACTGCGTTACTGCAGACAGCTTTCTATAGCATAAGTTTTTAATAGATTTCCCAGCTTAGAATGGTATCCACACTTCCCATGAGGGCGAAAGACTTTTATCAAAACTGTCCCACTTCTCCAGTCCATTATGATGCGATGATAATGCAGCTTTGACCACAAAAATAAAACCAGCTAAACGGCCAATAAAATACATTTCCCATGTCAACAAGCTCTTAAAGTCATCCTTTTGGTGGAAAGTGCACGTACCATTGTGCTCTAGCTTGTGCACAAATGTGTCAAACAAACCGAGAAAACGATAACATCAAGCCTGCAAAGATGGACACACACACACACCAACACACACTCACACACACAAGCACGCACGCACACACAGCCCAGCCCCTTCTGACCTTGCAGGCTCTCTGCTTGGCTTTAAAGCGCACTGTAGCGCCCAGCAGTCTGCCTGCACTGCAGAGCTAATTGGCTTCAGCTCAGTGTTCACTGTTAACGTCTCATTACTCATTCCACTTAAAATAACTTACACGAGTTTGCTTGTGTTCAGGGGTCATTAAAAGTCAAGCAAGCCTTTAATTATGGATCTGAGTCATTCAGTAAATAAAACTGTATCTTCCTACAGCTCCAAATTGTACAGTATCCTTTTTTTAGTCCTTCCTAACATACCTGTTCACACAGTGAATGCTCTGAAGGACCAAACATCGGTGAAACTTGAGATAATCATGGAAAAACTGATAAGGCTGATAAGTTGATAAAATATTAAATGAAGGAACTCCAGGTGGGACTTCCACAAACATACTTCAAAACTTAGGTCACACTCGCAGATGAGTAAAAGCTAACAAAGAGCAGCGTAACAAATTAACAGCAGAAGTGGTCAACTTCTTCTCATAAAACAACCTCTTTTTAAATAAACATACATTCATATGGAGACTCAAATCAGCAAGAATTATATTGTGAAAGATTATAGAAAGTATATTTGAACACACTCTGCTGTCTCAGAGGAAGCTATGTTTGTACTTCCTTAATTAATTAAATTAACAGTGCAAGGGTTGTTTTGTTACAAGCTGTACTTGAACACAATGAGGGCCTCTGCACATATCTGAAGCAAGTAAAACATAGCATTGGTTATTTACACCTGCATTTGGCTGAAATGAATCTGCAACTTGAAGGACCAGGTAATTATGCAGATTCATGTCAGGAATAATATTATTAGGACTTAGAAAGCTACAGTATAGACACACTAAATTAAATTGTGTTTTGGGACTTTCTTTACTTAAACATTTGCACTAAATTTAACACCTTTTTGGGACTACGTTTTATTGCTATGTCAAAGCAACGTTCACACACACAAATCTCTGCAGAGCAGGCGCGCACACAAAATATGATCAGATGAATGAGTATAAGGTTAGCCTGGAAAAGAAGGTGGTGAATGTCTAAAAGGTGAAAACAAACCAGCGAGAACGTACATGCGCTTATTTACAAACGATTTAAAAGAGCGATGTGCCTTTTTGCTTGATTAAAAATTATTTTCTGTGAACATTGAGTCACGTGAATTTGGCACAATTATCATTTCTCAATAATTCACTGGCTAATGTTCCAGATCTCCGATGAAATATGGGAACCTTTAGTTGTTGGTCTGTTCTGCTAATTGGTACAAGCGCCTCGGGCAAGCTCACATCTAACAAACTGAGGACAGCATCACTCACAGGGCTGAGTCTTGATACGGGAGCAGTTTAAAAATAGAACCATGACAAATAAAATCTAAATTAGAACAGATGGCACCTGGAGTTGATGATTTACACCCACATATGAGAGCACTTGAAACATTAAGATTCCCACAGAAAAGAGAAAAAAAAATCGTGTAATACGTAAAAAGAAAAACTGTTTTTGGCCCACGGCTTTAAATAGGCGTAAAGATTCGGTGTAATAATCTAACCTAATAGGCTGTGACAGGGCAGCACTAATGCTGTAAATAGACCAGCACTGTTTCGGTATTCTTTTATTCTAGTCATTTATTTAAACTGGCAAAAAAAAATAAAAAAGTTAAAAAAGTTAAACAAATTAAAAATATATATATAGAAAAAAGCCAATATAATGTTAAACTTAATTACTTTTTCGTATTTATTTAACATGTGTGTTAATTGTAATGCACTGTAAATCTTCACTGCAGAACTCAGTCGAAGGATTCAGTAGAAGACGCGAGGCATTAAGTGAGGATTTAAACTGGGGAGTGCAGGACGAGTGTGCGCCATATTGTAGCCTACATCTGCCTCTAAATCCGCAATAAATTAATATAAGCTCTGGTGAGTTGTTACAGAACCAACGTGAATATATTTTGTGGTTAAATATCAGTTTTGTCTTAGATGCTGTCTCGTTTAAAAACATAAATAAATACAATATTCGAACAGCTTGAAGTAGGATGGATCTGAATGGCAGTTTTAAAATTTTTAAAATACATTTTGTTCTTGTACTTACAGAATGAGGGTTACTAATAAAATAATGAAAATCAAATCGATGCTGTGGGGTACTTCAGTCTTGATCCAGTGCCTTTTGAAAAAAGGAGGTGATGCATCTCAGTACGGTAATCACTCACCCGGGGCATGTTTCACTTATTGACAGATTTGATGTTAAATGTCTCAAGATCACTTAGTGTTGTAGCTCTTAATTTATTATGTTTTTGGACGTGCAGCACTCGCTCTCCTTTTTTTTCATCCAGCTTTGACCCTCCGAGGTCACACAAGCATTTTTTTTCCTTTAACCGCAAGATTAATTTCTCAGTAGGGCGACCGACTAATGCATTACGAAAAAAAAGTGAAATGTATTCCAACGGGACTAATAGCTCTATTGTATTCCAATACGTCTTTTCCTGCTTCACATGGTTTAGTCATGCTCGGATTTTGATAACATGTCAGAGACATCTCTGTCCTGGAGAAGGAAAGTTAACCCAACAAACGAGTAGCCATTCATTTACTTCATTGCTGTTTATCTGCGCATTATTAGTGAGACCAATAGAAAACAAATACATCCACACATAAAAGTTATTTCATATTCTACATTATTTCACATTCTGCAGCAAATTGCCACATATTTATTTTAAATATCTGGTAACCACGTGGTAAACATAGATAATATAATCATATCTAAATTTTTATTATTTTAAATAGGCCACCTTTGGATAGGATGTTACGTAAGTGTTTGCCAAAACGCATTTCTGAAGCAAGATTGAGTATCAGTTCTTGAAGGTAGGCCTACTTTACCTGGTTTTTACACTCTTTTATTCCCCTCGCCCCCTATTGTGACGTCACCAAGCACCATAACTGCGGCCTGTGCGTGACTCCGCTCTTTGCCCCCCCTTTCCTACCAGCCCCAACCCACCTCTTGTCCCATTGCAGAGTGTTCCCGTGGCGTCCGTCCGCGAGACAAAAGCACGCGCAGTGACATCCTAAATTGGTTTGAAAAGGAGCAGATGGGGCTCTCGCTCTCCTCTGTGTCGCACACACACACACTGGCGCGCACGGATTTAAAGCAGAGCCTAAAAGCGATTCTGTCATGTTTATCAAGATGCTATTGAGAAAAGATTGGGCGAGAATAAATTACAGGCAATCTCAGTATCCGGCAGCCTTTTAACCAGACTGACAGTTGCTCAGACAGATGAATGCGTAATTTGAAATTCGCAAGGAAGAAGTTGGATTAAAAGCGGGCTTTCCAAAACTTTCAGTGTTGATGACTTTTATGAATTATCTGATGGTGTGCAAGGAAATTAATGGGTGACATGAAAGTAAAAATCTGGGGACTGGATGTCTCTCGACTATGTTAAGATATGTCGAACGTTACAACATTTTATGTGTAATTTAGACAAAATAAAATATTAGTCCGCACTGCAGCTTTTATTTATTCAGGCAATTCGGAGCAAATAAAGATCCCTGCGTGTTTTGCCCCCGTGGTAATTATTTATTTCACCTTCCGACAACTAAGATAATAATAAAAGTGGGGATAAAATGCATAATTTATTCCAACCTTCGTGTCTTTTCAAAAACATTCTGCTAAAAAGTTCCTTAGAAGTTGAGATACCTCAGTTATAATTTGCAGTTCAGAGACAAACACACCTGTGTTGATGTTTAACATGTGTGCAGTTTGCTTTCTGAGACTGGTCTCTTTCTTATTTCCTACATAAATTTTCCATCCTGCCCCATGACGAGCCACAGAAGAATCTGTCCTGAGAGCAACTTTGTTATCAACGTGTCTTAATTAACAAGGACGATCAGTATTTGGAACTAGGACTTCCCCATGAGTGCACTCGCATGAAGAGTTAAACGAGATCGTTTTGCGGATAACTTCAGATAAATGTGAGGCCGCTAGTATCTGGGTTATGAACTTCATATTTAGGTCTTCGCTTCACATGTGTAATTTGCCTGCATATTTTTAGTGGAAGGAGTAATTCAGCAGTTGCAAAAACACCTGCTTCGGAGCTTGGAGTAAGGGTTTGGTAACAAATGCTCTGAACCCCTCCCCCGGGAACACTTATCCGATCCCTCTGCTGAAATTTTTTAAGGGCCCTTATCAGGTGAATTGCACCTTTTATAGCATCGTGTGTTAGCTGGGTGCTTCGGTGAGCCTCGGTTACAACATATGATATAGTTTGCAGTGTGCTTCCTGCTGCCGTTTAAAAGTCCTGGAAACGACCTGCACATGTTTAGACAGTCATATTTCCAAAAGCCTGCTCAGCGTTGAATGTGGGTATCAGCTGCCCTGATAGATATTATTCTGATCCTCAGACTGTCTGCCGGCCTGTCTGTCTGCTGTCTCAGCTTTTATTTTTCCTTTCTTCGGCCCCCACGGCCAAGCTAGTGTTTTACTCCACACCATGTCTGTGTTTAAAAGCCATATTTCCAATTCAAGTCTCTTCGGCTGACCGTGTGTGCTGCCAGCAGTCTCTTTTAACATCAGTTTGGTGTTAATTAATTTGCAACTCGGGGTGTGCGTCCCGCGGACCAACAGCAGACAACCATCTGATGGCAACAGCTTGTAGCGTAGTTATGGTTGGTTCTGTGTGGAAATAACCACTTAAGCTGAAATTAATATTCATTAGGCCGATGATATGGTAAGTAAAATAGCTAAAATTGCGCCCCTCCTAAATCCTGGGTTTGTCTTTTTTTTAGTGTAGGTGGCTGTTTAAAGTTTGAAGGCGCACGCTCTGGACGCATTCCGGTGTCGTGCGTATGTTACCCTGGACCTCTGTGGCGTTAATTTGAGTTTTCCAGCGTTTCGCTGACAGTTAGGGAGACGTCATTTTAGCTGTTCTCTTGGACAGAGCGGCGCAGTGAAGGAAGGCGGGAGGTGGGAGGTCTGTGTGCGCGCGTGAAGGTGTGCGGGTGTCTGTCCCGGATGGTGGGCTGAGCTCGCGCCACACGCCAATCAAACTCGAGGCAGGTGTGCTGCCGGGTGAGAGAGAGAGCGCGCGAGGGAGAGAGAGAGAGAGAGGGAGAGAGAGGAGGGGGGATTAGGACTGCGCGAGGTGTCTCAGAAAAGGGAATAAAGCCGGCGCGAGCGCCGCAGTTTACTCACATCATGAGCAGGCTCTCTCCACAGTTAAAAAGTAAATAAATAAAAAATAGCCGGTGCCGCTCCCACGTGTTTCCCGGATACAAGGTTTCTCGTTTGTTTGTTTTTTTACGTGATAAAATGAGTCTTTTAAAGCTGCGCAGGATAAATCGATTTCTCTCGTGACGGGGATATTTTTGACGCGTTTTGGGATTTTCCCCAGAAGTCGAAGGTAAGGACTGCTGATCATTCCCTTACTCTGGTTAAAGTGTTGTAAAAGTGTAGACTGTTATCGATTTGTGTTACATGAACAGTGGGGACAGAGAACAAGCTTGTAAAAATGATTCGAAAATGCGATGCATGTATAACTCACAGTCCTCTAGATTTCCTTTGAATATATTGTTATTATTATGGCTTTTGTTGTTGTTGTTATTATTTTGTTGTTGTTGTTATTGTTGTTGTTTTAATTTTGTTCTACCGAAGTTAAACGTGAAACCCACTTGTGAAAACTTTAATGGAAGCATATGTGTTTTCGGCGAAAAAAAACAAAAAACAAACAGCATAAAAAAAAGAAAAGAAATATGTAAAGAAAAATTTTAATATAGTAAAAATTAAAGACGGACTGAATTCTTGAGTTAAAGTTCTGATATGCGGAGTCCTGCGTGTCGTCTTTATGCTGTACCTATGAGTAGTTAAATCAAACAGAAGAAGAAGAAAAACACCGCAGTTGTTTTACATTCTTAGACCCAGCGTCCTTTTTCTGTAATACGCAATGTAATTATTAAATTTCTTAGAATGTATAAATGTATTGTAATTTCTTAGCAACGATCTCTTTGATTTAAAATTTTGTGAAATGTTCGTAAAATATTATACCGGTTTTTAAAATATATCACAACTGTGTATGAATGCAGAACCAATATAAGACAGATGCGCTGTAAGTGAATTATGGAAATTTCTGACATGCAAATTTTCTGTTTCTAAAACAAGTAAAAACAATATATTTATAATACATTTACAAAAAATAACTTTTATTCTCAAGAAGCTCATATAAATCTCTTATTTTACACTATTCGTTATATTCAGTAATTATCATACTTAAAATATATGCAAAAATATAAGGTATATTAAAATAAACACAATAAATAAACACAATAAAAAGTACACGAAGTAACGCACGAATGGGATATCTGAAGTGCCACAGTTCTATTAAAGGCAATAAGATTGGCATCATATAAGCAAAGCCTTGTGAATGGTACAGAAATAATAATAATAACTATATGCAACCTTATTAAAATACCGTATGTGCTATTGGTGGTATTTACATTATTTTATTTTAAATTATTTTTAAATGATTCTTTTTTTAAAGTACACTTCACAGCAGTGCTTATGAAAGAGTGTTTCCTCATCCTCCTGAATCATTTTTCCCATTTGATAATTCAAAAATTCACAGGAGCCACATCAAGATATACCTCCTAAGCATTAAAAAATATATATTTGCTGTCATCAAAACAAGTAACAGCAATAATATTCCATCTGCACAATTCAGCTTCGATTTCTGTGCCCCTTATGAAATTGCAAGAATAGTCAGAAATTAAAATACATTAAAAATATTAAAATAAGCATTTAGCTGTGATGTCAAAATATTTCTAAATTAATTGTTAACTTTCTTAAAAAACAGACTTTGAAAGGGTAATCAGATACATTTAATTGTTAATGTTACATTTCACTGGATTTTTTATTTATTCTCTTTGCTCTCCGTTATCCACTTCTCTGTTATTTATTATTCTGAGGTATATTTATTTGGTCAAAGTGTATATTAAGTAATAAGAAACTCATTTCATATGGCTGATAATACAGGTAGAGAAGCGCTTGTAAACTGTTTTAAAAGGTTATTTATGAATTAATAAATGTTGAACTTTCTTTCTTTCTTTCTTTCTTTCTTTCTTTCTTTCTTTCTTTCTTTTCAGGTTTTTTTTAACTTTTTTCCGAGCATGGACAAGACTCATCTTTCAAGCCCTACTGATATCATAATGACAAGCTCAACAGGCCCCTACCAACAGGAACCCCTGACTCCACCCAGGCCCACCCATCACCACTCTTCATCCTCTTCCTTATCGTCACCCTCTCCTTCTTCTTCCTCCTCACCACTCAAACCCAACCAGGTTGGCCAGGTCTTCCTTTATGGCGTTCCCATTGTATCACTGGTCATAGATAACACAGAGAGACTTTGCTTGGCGCAGATTTCCAACACACTCCTCAAGAATTACAGTTATAATGAGATTCACAATCGTCGGGTGGCACTGGGCATCACCTGTGTTCAGTGCACGCCGGTTCAGCTGGAGATACTCCGAAGGGCCGGCGCCATGCCCATCTCGTCACGACGCTGTGGCATGATCACCAAGCGTGAAGCTGAGCGTCTGTGCAAGTCCTTTCTCGGAGAGAACACGCCGCCGAAACTGCCCGACAACTTTGCCTTCGATGTAACGCATGAGTGCGCCTGGGGTTGCCGTGGTAACTTCATTCCTGCACGCTACAATAGTTCACGGGCCAAATGCATCAAGTGTTCCTTCTGCAACATGTACTTCTCCCCAAATAAGTTTATTTTCCATTCCCACCGCTCAACACCAGAAACCAAATATACCCAGCCTGATGCTGCCAACTTTAATTCCTGGCGACGACACCTCAAACTAACTGACAAACATCCACCAGAGGAGTTAATTTATGCGTGGGAAGATGTCAAAGCTATGTTCAATGGAGGCAGCCGAAAGAGAGCCTTGCCCTCGTCTTCCCATTGTTCTGCTATGGGTCCCATGAAGAGTCTGTCAGGTTCAGTGGTGCCTCACGTAATGGGACCTGAGCTGGGTGCTCAGAAAAGAACCCGCTTTGAAGATGAGGATGATCTGGATGGAGGGAGTCTTTCTCCTCGTAAGACACCACGTAGTTACCCTGTCATTCCTGTCCCAAGCAAAGGTTTCGGCATGCTGCAGAAGTTCCCTCCTACATCACTCTTCCCCTCTCCTTATCCCTTTCCAGCATTTGGCCTCTGCCAGCAGAAAAAAGAGGACAGTGATGTGCCAGCTGGACAGAAAGGGGCAGGGTTGTCTGGTCTTTTATGGCCCGGTCGAAAAGACTCTTTTTATCCTCCTTTCTGCATGTTTTGGCCACCAAGAGCAGCAGGAGGAATCCCTGTCCCCACTTACATCCATCCTCAGCCCAGCACCCTCTCCTCCCTGACAGACAACCCCTCACTGAGGCAGGCCTTTCTGGATCTCTCAGACCCCAGTGAATCTGGAGCTGTGAGTGGAAATGGAAGTGGGATCAATGCAACTATGACTCCCAGTGGCGGATCCACCACACCCAAATCTGGGCTGTTTGACACAGAGTGTACAACAGTTACCACCGACCCTCGCCCTGTCACCTCAGAGGGCTGGCTCAAACTACTGGAGAACCCAACTCTCCAGTCAAGGAAGTCAAGCTATGGCTCTGCGTTCCGACCTGTCATCAAAGATGCAGAAAGCATTGCCAAGCTCCACAGCAATGGCGGAGGGGTCACTGGAGCAACGGATGAGGACTTTGTAGTCACCAGATCAGACCAACACCCGCGGCTATCACCAACTAGCAGTTGCAGCTATGGAAGTGAAAGTGGAGGTGATGGGGAACCGGAGGGAGCAGAAAGCGAGGAGGAGGGGGAAGTGGATGTGGAGTCATCAAAGCAAGATGATGAAGAGGAGGGGAGCTTTACAAACAGACCACCACAGACTCAAACCAACCTGTACCTTTCTGCGCTGAGTGACAATGCTGGAGAGGATAGGGGGAAAGACAGAGGGAGTGGTGCAATGTATCCCGGTACGTCCCCTCGATCCTCCTCAGATCCGATCCAGCAGGAGTCTCCCAGCCTGCCCACCTCCCCTCCTGCCAGCTTACCTCTCTCAAGCTCCACCCCACCTCACCGGGAGGACACAGCTTACAAAAACGTAAATATCCCCACAGGCCACTTTAGCTAATTATTATTTAAATGGTGCCGCAGTCAGGCAGTGGTGTGATCTGCATAAGCAGATTGATAGGCTGGTTTCTCCCCGTAGACATGAAAACAGTCACCTCACTCTGATACTAGCTAATAGGCCCAGGTGTGGCTTGTTTAATGGCCACGTTGTGTTCGTTCTCCCTCTGTCACCCCAGCTTGTTAGGGCAACTCTAATCTTTAACCTGTCGACTCCCATGTTAACCAGACCTCCAAGAGGAGGAGGAAGTAGAGGTTCAATTTTGACGATGGTTTTCTTTGGGGGGGTTGAACTATCATCTAGCAACATACTGCAGATTTATCTCAGTATTCATTTTGAGGAATAAAAGTCTCCAGTATATTGCAGATTAAATTAGTAGTAGTATTAGTATTATCAGTAATCAGAATCAGACTGCCCTGCCTCAGTGCATGTTCCAGTTTTTTAAATTTATTGTCTTATGCAACATGTAAATTAAATATTTATCAACTATATTTGATTTCCAGGTTCACAAAAACAGAGACGAAGGACTTCCTGCATATGCAACCAAAGACAATTCCAGCATTTCCGGTAAGCGCAAACGTTTTAATCTTTTGGAACAGTTTTTCATTTTAAAGTCTCCACAACACAGAACGCGGCATTGCAGAAATCTAATTAAATGCATTAGTTTTGAAACTGAAAAATAGTTGTTGACACAAAAGTTAAAAAGCACATTAAACATCATCCTTTTTTTTCTCCATCAAATTTGCAACAGCAAATAATATTTCATATATAATCTCCAGAAATCACTATATTGGTTGCATGGTTTGTTGGATGCTACATCTTCCACCCTGCAGTTGTTTTACGATGTCTCAGTTTCATCAAATGTTTTTTACACTGTTTCATCAAATAGCATTACACAATCTATTTCAGCAAACTGTTACTATTTGCTTCATCAGATGTCCGAGTCTGTTGTATTATAGCATCTTTGTTTCATTTATTGTCTGAGTGAGTGGTTTTATAGTGTCCCTGTGTTCCTGTGAGGCTCATATTCCTGTGACGTTTCATTTGCTCCTCTCATCTCCCACTCTGACCCTTTTCCCGGAGAAAATGTCTTCCCCGTGTTTTCTCGCAGTGCGTTGACAAACACACATGCGTACGCTCGACCATAGCTCCCAAATGCATACACACAAAAGAGACGCACACATCATGCGTACACTTAGTTATCTCCATGTGTCCGGATAACCAGCTCAGCCAATGGCCCTTACTGAATCTCTCTTCCTGTCTGTCTTCCTGTCTTTCGCTCTCATCTTTTCTCAGATGAAACAAAAGAACAGAATAGTTTCTTTGTACCAGAGACTGAGACGTCGGCCCCGGACTACTGGAGGGAGAACTCAGGTATAAAAACTCACGTTTTTGTATTTATTCTTTTTTTATAAGTGGTTGCAAAACAGCTACATTCAGATAGAACACAGAAAATAAACTAAAGGCAAAAGTTGAAACTGGCAAATCAGACACTGAAAGTATAATTATTGGGATGGAATGGGTACCGTCTGCTTATATTTGGTGTTTGATGACACTGATTATTATTTATATTAGAAAATAAACCTACTTGTGATTAAAATGCTGATTAAAAACTGACACTTTATGACTTTATTTGCAAAATGACACTGATTTCTTACACAAATGACATTCAGAACAGTTCAGTCAGTGAGGGAAAGCCTTTGACTCTTAAGCTTTATCCATCTCCATCTCCATGTCCTCTCAGATGGCAAGTTAAGGGATTCATATAAATACACACAGAGATGAAACAGCAGTGCAAAGCTGCCTCTTTCGCCGCTCTGCCACGGCTCCTCTCTTTAGTGGCGTTGTCGCTAGGGCTGTTACTCTTAGGGGGGCCGTTATAGTTCAACAAGAAAACATCAGCTCAGAGATAAGCAGCCGCGCTGGCAATCTCCATCCCAGACCCATATCGCCCCCGACATAATTGCCTTTTTTCCCCTTTCTCAGCGCAAAAAAACCTTTCCCGTTTGAAAAAGATCACAGCTTATTACCTTTTTATATCTGTCAGGAAGACATTAAAAGTGCTTTATGACATCTGTGCCAACATTTATATCTACCCCCCCGTTCCCTCAACCCCTACACGCACACACATCGTAATGATCCCTGTGCATAATGTATAATGTATTTCGAAAAATTACACGAAACAAATTAAATGAGACCACCTTTCCCCTGATTGCCAAACGTCTCCCTGGGCGGTGGGAAGCTCTACGTGATTAGAAGGCCTGATTCCTCCGAGTCCCTCCACCCCCCTCCACTGTCTTTAAACTCTCCCTCTGTTTCTAGGGAGAAAAAATAATCTAATTTTCCATTTATGTAATGCAAACCGCCTTGGCTTTGACTATTCACGGTTAATTGACTGTCAAACGAGGTTGTTATCCTCGGGCACTGTCTGCAAATTTGCTTGTCAAATGAGACAGAGAGAGGAGAGGAAAGGAGAGAGGAGAGGAGGAGAGAGGAGAGCTCTCTCTGTTCTAAATGAGAGAGAGAGAGAAGCATAGGGAGGCTTAAGGAGCCAGGACATGAAATGACTGGAGGAGGATACACATATCGAGGGTGCTCACTTGCTTCATTAAGGCGTTCAATGCCTCATTGTCACAATTCAGACATTAGCTCAAACACACACATGCATGCTTACCATGACAGACACTGGAAATCTGAAGGAAAAACACAGCATGTAATGGAGATATTTGTTCTGAGGATGGCAGACCTTTAAAGCAACAAGTAGATTTATCCTCCAGGAGTTAAAAACAAAAGACAAAACAGACAAAACATATATTTTATAAAACATTCACACTATTAACTGTGAGGATGTTTTTTTAACCATATTTATGGCTTTTAAATCCTGCTTTAGTTTGCAGGAACTACTTGTATTGGTCAAAAAACCTTAACTTTTGTTGTAAAATCAAAACTTTCCACATCTCCGCCCTTCTTCAGCTTTAACAGCCACCAGATGATTGACTCAAATCTCTCTGACTAGATTGGACGAAGCATGATATTACAATAAGAGGCGAGAACAGTAAAGCTCGTCATAGTCTCCGGTCATCATAAGTAGTTTCTATGAACTTGTACTGACACCTAGAGGCCAGAACATGAATTGCAATGCTTCACTTACAGCTGACAGGAGAAAATTCACAACTTAAGACGTGATGCATACAAGAGAGGAGGAAACTAAATTAGTCCATGACAAAATAAAACCAAGTAGTTCTGTCCAAATAATGGAGACTGCAGTTAAGCTGTTTTCCTGATCTAACAAACAGACCTAACCTACTTTGGGCGATCAAATGATGCCTGATGCTTTCACTTAACTTTACTTACATTTGTAGCTTTTCCCGTTGCTTTTGAATAACTGATTTCAAGATCATTTATAGTTTATGAGCATGGCCTTAAATTCATTATTTTTATTTGTTTGTTTTGTACTCATTTCCTGTTCATGGATCAAATCCCAGTTTAGTTAACAACAACAACAACATTTCAAATGTATGTAATTTCAAGTTTGGAATTAAGTCTCTTCATGTTTTCAGGCGATCAAAGCCAGGGTGCTGCTTCTCCTGTGCAGCTGAAAAAGGATGTTGAGAGCATGGAGAAAGGTAAGGCCTGTTTGAGCACATCTCAGCTGCACTGACCATAGAAAACTAGTAATCTATACTAGATGGACATTAGTGGACATTTGTGAGATTGTGAGAGAATATTTTAATGCAACCACTCTCATATTTTCCTTCTGCTTTCTTCTGTCCTTGTGTAGAAGAGCTCCAGAAGGTTCTGCTGGAACAGATCGACTTCAGGAGGAGACTGGAGCAAGAGTTTCACGCTTTGAAGGGCACCTCACCATTTCCTGTCTTCCGTAAGTCCGTTTTTTTCCCCCTTACCCTGATTTCCTTTTAGTTTCCATACTCTGAAGGGCAACTTCTCCTTTTCTGTCTTTCTTGCGGTCTCTTACATCTTTACCTTTATCCCCATTTTTACCTTTCAGTTTTTTATTTTCCCCGATTTTTTTGCTCAACCCTTTTCTGTCATCGGCTGTCTTTATCACTCTAATTTTCCAAAATGACAATACACGCGCCACCTAATCAAGGTTTGTTTTTATTGTACGCTAATTTCAGACAATTTTCAAGATCAGATGAAACGAGAGCTCGCCTACAGAGAGGAGATGGTCCAACAGTTACAGATGGTAAGACTACTAATGTTAGTGCTTAACACTGATGGAAATATGCTTTTAAACGACAAATTAAACACCCTTTTTTAGATACACAAATTAAAAGAAAATCTTCATGATTGCCTTAAAAAATGTCTGCAAGGATTTTGAGAAAAAATATAATTAAGACTAATTATGCAGTACTTACTAAAATACAGTGACATCACATCAACCGAAACAAAACAAAAAAATCAAATACCGATGAGTAAATGTGCCAGTCAATTCTCTGACTGCTAGAGATTGTATGCATACTTGGGAAATCCTTTCCATGGGTTAAAACAAAAACAAAAATTAAATGCTGAATAAATGAAGCCATCACTAGGACTTGAC